>NC_027748.1:32212528-32229147 GCF_000695525.1 Brassica oleracea var. oleracea | reverse complement strand
TCGGTATATTCCGAGGATTTCATTTTCCGTCGGAATGTCCGTCAGAATACCGCTGTTTTCTTGTAGTGTAATTTGTGGTTTTAGGAATTAGGATTGAAATAGTGGAATCTAGAATTGCTAGGTTGCTTGGTTAGAATTGCTAGGTTGCTGGTTAGAATTGTGGTTAGGTTGAATTGTTAGAATTTGTTAGGTTAGTAGATTATTTGGTTAATTGTCTACTAACTTGCGTGTGAAGTGTTCTTTTGAGTTGCAGCGAGTAGTGTGTTCGTTGATCGTAACTTTAAGGGATGAAAACCTTAAAGTGGAGGGCGTTCGAGGCCAAACCCAAACCCGAAGCGAAAGAGGAGAGACAGATTCAGAGAACTGGACTGTGGTATGGACTGGACAGATGGGAGGAAACAAGACTTCGTTGGGGAATGACTTCATCAGTAGTTGGGAAGACAAAGATCGAGAAGGATTTGAGGAATCTGGACAAGGATGATATCTATCGAAAGGACAAGTTTGTATCATGGCAATAAGTGTGTTATGGCAGAGTAAAGCAAGAGGACAACTCAGTCATCATTCAAGTGAAGAGATATGAAGACGATTGTGGAGACCTTGAAGAGGCGTAGTGGACAGAGTAAAGAGGTTATGGAGAGGAGTGCAGAATGTTGTGAAGATGAGCAATTGTGCAACTAAGAATTCGAGGACGAATTCTATTAAGGGGAAGGAGAATGTAGAAACCCGTTAAAAAAAAAGAAAAGAAAAGAGAGAGAGAATGGTCGAGTATCTTTGTGGTGGTCGAGTCTCGGGCGATATGGATCGATCGAAAAGCTTTGAAGTACGAGGTGGGCGAAGAATTGATCGTGAGTGAACTATGAGTCAAATAAGTTTCTCGACCATAGTTAGAAGATGTCTTAGATTGATTAGATGGACATTTTGGAAGCATCACGTTTTTGGAAGCACGACGATTTAGAAGCTCGACGCTTTGGAAGAATGACGTTTCTTCAGCACGAAGTTTTCCGCGAAACTTCGTATCAGCGGAATATTATTTCGAAGACATTGGAAGCAGAACGGGAGTTAAGCAGGACGGGAAGCAAGCACGACGAGATTGAAGCACGACGGGAAAACCCGAAATTAGACGAAAACCCTAATTTCGGTATTATGGAAGTTTTCGATGAGGCCGAAGGATCGGGAAATATTTACGGCCAAGATCAGAGTTCAGATTGGAGTTTATTAAAAATATTAAACTCATCTGAACGGGAGCAGAAAAATATTCGGGGTTAATCGCAGATCAGAAAATTGCCGGAAGGACCGAAATCAAGCGAATGAACCGAGAAGCTAGAGGTGGCTCGTTGCATGGGTTCAGAACGTGGTGTCAACCATCTAACAAGCTGATTGTCTCCAGAAGCACGAGGTGTCGCCGTGCATGGAAGTTGTACATGCAGCCTGACATGTAGAAGCACGAGGTGGATCAACCAAGCACGAGGTGTCTCCGCGCATGCAACCGAATCATGCGGCCAGCCATGTGTGTGATGCTGTGGCGCCTTGCATAAGTTCCAGTCATGCAGCCTGACATCTGGGAGGAGTGGTGGCGTCCTGCATGTGTCCTGAACATGCAGCCAGCCATGTGGAGCACGAGGTGCTGCCGCGCATGCGCCCGGAGCCATGCGAAGCGACACACGGGCTGCCACCAACCTGAAGCTGATTGGTTGCTGTCTTCTATAAATAGTCCACGACCCCAGCTCATTTCATTACATCCAGACCTGTCCAAACCAAGTTAAAACCGTGAGATAAAAGTAGAAAAAGAAAGCAAGTGCTTCCGAGCTATTTCGAGAGTTTTAGAGAGTTTTCGAGGTCAGTTCTCTACTGATTTCGAGTCAGCGCCTAGGGGAGGTTCTGTTCAGTTGAAGACAGTTCAGATGGGAAGCCACTCCAAAACGTAGGTAGAGAGAGACAGAGAGAGAGGGAGAGAGAGAGAGAGAGAGAGAGAGAGAGAGAGAGAGAGAGAAAGAAAGTGGTCGAGGTAGAGTATGGTCGATTCTGAAGAACGATATTTCACCGAGAAGGCCAGTTCCGTCCCATCGATGATTCTCTACGATTGTGACGCGGAAGCTCTGTCCAATTCAATCCGTCCAAGCCAGTCATATTCTCCTACAATCAAGTGGCGGTGCTGTCCAAGATTAGTTCAGTTCCACGGGTTTAGATAAGTCGAAGTTCTGCTCGATACTCCGCGGAAAGCCGAAGAACGGTCCAGAAGCTAAAGAAGGTTCTGTCCGAGTCCAGATCAGTCTGTCGAGGCCTGTCAGTGTCTACATGATCAAGCCGTGGCTCTGTCCAAGACAAGATCAGTCCAGTCCACTCCAGACGTTCATCTTGGGTTTTGGTTAAGTCCTCTCCAATCAACCAGCTGCTTCTCGCCTAGAACACTGTGAGTTGGCTTGGGTAGTTTTGAGTTGGTTTGTTTGAGTTCCACTTGGAACTTAGGGAAGATTGAGTCGCATATAGAGTAGAATGCTCATGCTGTTTCATGATAGAGTCCTTAGGGTTATTTATTAAAACGGACTCAGCACAGGCTAAGCTGAGAAGAAATGGAATTAAGACTGAGATAATAACCTGATTAGGACTAGGGTGCATCGTGATTTATATTCTTGCGTGTTGATATGGTTGAGTGCAGGTTCCCATTATCTTTAAAGATAGTTTCTCAGCAGGAGGCTGGACTATCTGGGAAAAGGTTTGATTGAGTTGATTGCTTGAGTAGATTTAATTAAATGCTTACTTGTTTAATTAATCTTGTTGATTGAGGTTAGTCATCTCTTGGTAAGGGAGTGACTAACTGGTTAAGTTGTTTAGTGATGATATTGTTGTTAGTGCCGTAGAGTAGAGTGTGATGCCATATAGCTTGTGTATAACCCACCATGCTAGGCATGTTTAGGGGTTGATTAGTGTTTCTTCAACCTCGTACCCAGCGGGTTTAAGGAAACCCCTTATTCGCTGGATCGAGAGCACTCAGAGAGACGAGGTCGTGGCCTATGGCTGAGTGGTTGCACGACGGGGTAGTGACCGGTAGTGACCCGAACGTACTGTGGGCTGTCTTGCGGTGACCCGAATGTACAGTGGGCCGCAATCGTCGTGTGACAACCGGCAGTGGTCCGAACGTACTGGGGCTGTCGCGCGGTGACCCGAACGTACTGTGGGCCGCGTTCGGTTGAAAGTTTCTTCTCCTAGTCTTTGTGATAGGGAGATAGGATATTGCCGAGGATGATGAGGAGGAACACAAAGTCACCATTTCCTGGGTTAGAGTGTGGTGTTGTGTTAGTTTGTCGTAGAGGGTTATGGAACCCCCGAGTTAGTGTAGCACCGATATACGGTGTTACGAGTTAGATCTAGTCGTAGTTACTCATAGTTATTATTGTGATTGTGTTTGGTTGTTGATTGTTTCCTTGCAGGTTCTGATATTAAGTCCTAAGTCTGGTTTAGGTACCAGATTAGGCTTGGTTTGTATTTGGTTAGTGTAGGCCTGACGTTGGCATGTATGTGTTTGAGGGATTGCTTGTGAAGGGTGGTGGATATCATAAGTTATGCGGTATCATTGGTTGGCCGATCATGTTCTTGTTTGATTGTTGGTCGACCGGTTAATGATACTTGTATAGTGTATGTATCTAACACTACATGAGTACTGAACTCAGGCGTATATATGGTTAACTAAGGATTGGTTGTTGACTTGTTTTAATGCAGGTTCCCGTTACTTGAAGCTAGATCATGGCAGGAGGCCAAGTCTAACTTAGTAACGGTTTGCTTAGCTTTATTTTTATTGCATGCTAGGGCTAGATTGATTGTTATTTTGGGTTGTCTGGGTTAGAGTCTAGGTTTCAGGTAGAGGCCGCCAGCTCACTGAGTAATACTAGATTACTCATCCAACTCTGTTGTCCTTTTTGCAGGTCGCTTTAGGTAAGGATGATCGGATAGCTTGGTGCTGGACTTTAGGACCGCCGGTGTAGATTTTCATGCCTTTTGTAAACAGTATTGTGAATTGTGTTTAGTTGACTTGATTTGGCATTAGGCCGGGACCGGTCTCGAATTATATCAATGTATGGATATTTCTTGAATCAATATAAGTAATTGTTTTATATGCGCTTCATGAGTACTCTGATATTTGATTAGTCTGGTCTAGCATAACGTTAGGTCATGGTACGGGTTGAAAAACCTTAGGCCTCGATCTAACGGAAAACGCTAACTCTAGGTACGGGTTGAAAGGCCTTGTGCCTTGACGCAGCGGGACAAGTTAGTAGATGAACTGGTCTAGGTCATGGGAAAATTTTTGTAACTTTGACCGGATCATCCCTAGCCCGTCACGTAGCGCTTCCGGACCATGGTGTTGAGTTGGACGGTTAGTCATGTTCTTGTTTGATTGTTAGCTGGCCGGTTGGCTGGCCCGTTGGCTCATTCATCTCTAACCCTGGGTGTTGGACGGTCGATCGGTCATGTTCTCGTTTGATTGTTGGCTGGTTGATCAACTATATCTCTAGGACGGTTCGGGGGTGTTACAGTGGGTGTGCTTCATCTTCTTCGTGGTTCTTCTCAAGCCGTGACCTCCACCATAATCATCGGCCATGACGAAGCTCCTCCAAGACGGGACCACGGGATCAAGCTTTCAATGCGAGTTCTTCATCTCCGGTCGTGCTCTACTCCGTCGTCACCGTGGCTTCAGCCAATCGCCGCCGTCGCGTCTCTCGCAGGTCCGGCGAAGAGAAAGCTCTTGATCCTCTCCAATGGTGGTTTCTTCGATGTGAACCGTGACTCCTCAAGCCCGGCCTCAGTCGACGTGAGGTTTCAGTCCACCGGTGATCATCGCCTCTCGGCTTCTCCATGTATCTGGGTCGTGCTCTCAGCTCGTGGTCACCTCCGTCGTCGCGTCGTTGCCTCTCACCGTCGCGGCCATCTTCAGATTGAAAAGCTCGGGAGTTCCACAATGGTGGATTTTCTCCTATTTTCGCATCTGGTCCTTCGTCTTTTAGGCTTTCACGAAATGACCCCAAAACTCTTGAATAGTCAGATAGATCCTCTCGAATTGACCTCTTCACTTTTGAATGTGAAATTTAACCCAAACGAATATTCCGATTTTGTACAAATGGTCCCTTGGCCTCTTGCTAACATCACAGTGGACCCAAAACTTCCAAAATGTACAATTTAACCCTTGAATCTCGCCCCAAACTTCCAAATGTGCATTCCAACCCCTGAAAATATTGATGCAAACGCAAAATAGAGACCTAAATGCAACCTAGAATGAACATAATAAGCTAAAATATGGATCTAAAACTCATCAAAATCAAGAGATATCACGTGACACCACACGTGAGTGCTTTAGGTTAGGGAAGAAGCCACATCAACTGCCACTAACTTCGAACGAAGATCCTCCACCGCATCCGGAGTCGCCAAACACAGTTAAGCTTTGATTTAATATAGGTCGATCATTGATGCATGCATGAGTGAAGGCTTCTTCTCCCACCACTTTGTGCCGATGAACATCCATGCAAGTCCACACCTATCACTCGATTAAACTCATGAGATGTCAAAAGATTCAGGATGAAACTATAATATCCTGAATTGTGATATATGGAAGGGATTAAGATCATTGATTTGGCTTGTCTATGTCACCAAAGTGCGTTTATCTTTTTCGGCACACATTTATTTAGTACTCTAGAATTAAACGTGTTTGAGCTAGAGTAGTGGAATGATGGATGACCTATCTTTTTGTTAAAGATGATGGATAACCTATCGAAAAGTGATTTGCGATAGCGTACAAGTGAGACCAAAGCACGGAAAAATGTCATATGGTTGCAGGTCAGTAAACAATAATTTCGAACCTTCAGAAAATTAATGCTCACTTGTAAGACGTGATGGAACCCACATGCTGAGTGAATGGACATGGGTAGATGCTGAGTGAGTGGACATATGTGGCTCATTAGCTGTGGCTTGGTCGGGACGTTACTAAAAGATTTTGCCAAACGAGAATAACTTTATCTACTGAACTGAACTGAACTCAAACCGACTTTGATCAAACCACTTCCAAAAACAATTTCGCATATGTCAGCTTATAAAAGCCGTTCGCATGGCCCATAATAGCACGTGGAAAGTAATGTGTCTTTGCATTGGTTGGGATTAGGCCCGTGGATTCTGTTTTCGGTTCGGTTCACTTAATTTTTTTGGTTTTCGAACTTTCGCTTTTAGATATACAAGAATCATTCAGTTATTTATAAAACTCAGTCTGGTCTGGTTATTTCGATTTTTCGGCTCGGATAACATTATTAGGAACCAATAATATATTATAAAGTTTTGAATCCAATTCGATTCTGTTTTTTATATTCAAATACTTCAAACACATTTTAGATTTTCGAATAAATATTGTGTAATTCAAATAAATTTAAATATTTCAGATACAATATTCAGTTAATACAGTTCTTTCTAATAGTTCTGATAATTTTGAATATTTCGAATAGAAAATTTAATGTAATTTAGTACTTTTGGATATTTCAATTTAAAAATAATATTTCTAAAATACTGAATATTTTTAAAACTAAATATAATTAATATATTTTATATATAAAAGTATATAAAATATATTTTAGATATATGGATACTTATTTGGGTTTTGTTCCAATTTGGTTTCGGCTTTTCTAGTTCTAAAGATATGAGAACTTTGCGGATAATTGTGAGCACTAGTTCAGTTCCGCTTTCGATTTCAGGTTCGGTTATATTTGTGAGCATTAGTTCAATTTTGCTTTCGGTTTGATTCAAGTTCAGTTTTTGATTCTCGGTCAATATACCATGCCTAATTGGGATCAAATAGCGAATCACAGTATGTGATTCAAATTCAGAACTAACATGATACTACAAATTTAAGAAACTTGATCGAAAGAATTAACAAGGGTTATATAGACAGAAATATCCTCTAAAGACCTGCTTTGTCTCTCTGAATATGAAAAGTCAATGATCAAGCCTGGGGATCATATCAAATACAAACACAGACAATATTAACAATACAACATCCGATATTTAACACTTGAGCTGATAAAACAGAGCATGCTCTCTGTTCTGTTCCAAAAATCTGATTGCCAAATGAGCTTCTTCTAGTACATGTTGGCTCCTGTTCTGCAGAGATTTTTAAACTCTTTCAGATTTGATCGCCCTTAGGCTACAGTTTGGTTTACGAGTGTCTAGGCGCGTCCTCATGCAACTGGGTAGTCCTCACATTAGGATCATCCTGTTACAGTAATGAAAATGTGTTTCCATGAACAAAGATTGAGCAGTAGATTCAAACATGAAAAAAGGAGAGATAAATCTGTTATTAGAAATGAAAATTTACCCGGATATCGTAAGAAAAGTTTGGAGGACGGAAGAAATCTACTCCCTAGAAAGAACAAAGTAGAGAATGATCAAATTTAAATTGGTAAACGAATAGAACAATGCTCTTGAAAGAGGCGAGAATAAGCAAGGTACCTGTCCATGGATGCCTTGCTGAGCAGTGTAGTAACTGTCGTAGCTTGGTGCTATTGAGTTCAACTGCCGCTACAGAAAACCAGTTGGGATTTTTTTTTGTAATCCAAAGTTAAAATACACAAACAAAAAAAACAGCAGAAACTAGTTGCAGATAGGTGTTGATGGTCGATTATTCATACCAATCCTTGAATAGTTTGTTGATTCCCATAGAAGTTATCGCGATTTGGCCCACCCATTAAGTCCAGCTGAACCTGCAAAACACACACATAATCAGACCACACTGCATAATTTATAAGAGAACAATAACATGTGTTTTGTGTGCATAGTTTACCATAGTTTGCACGCTCTGCTGTGTTCCATAATAACTTTCTATGCCAACTGTCCTTGGGCTCAACTTATCCTGCAAATACAAATTATCATATACTTAGGGGAATAGGACTCTGGTTTAACAGATGATTGATACGACATATCAACAAAAGGACATACCATCTGTTGCAAGCTTTCCGGCGCTGTGACTTGCGGCATAACCCCCTCCTGCTCTGAGCTCACCTGCAATTTGTGGTCAGTATTATAAAACTCAAAGTTGTATGCAAGCAGAGATTTTAAAACAAGGAAGTTACTTTTCTTTTCTTTGTTGGATTCTTCTTCTTGCTTGTCTTGCATCCATTTCTGCTCTGTTGGTTATCCTCCTCCACAGAAACCAGACCTTGAGTTGGTGAGCTGGCCGCATCCGGAAGACTTCTATTAATACCGGCACAGTTTCTCAAAGTTTCTTCAATGGCGAGGAACGCAACGTTGTAACTCTCTTGAGAGCAGGACGCCTCTTCACTCAGCTTCAACGCCCTCTGGCATAACTCGTTGTACCGCTGCAGCCTCGTCTGCAACTGCTGAGGTGGCTCTCCTGAAAACTGCCGGCTTCTCGCGTCTTTAGTCCACCGTTTCAGTATGTACTGCGAGGGGACGGAAGAGAGATGACAGCACTGAAGAACGTTCAGCGTGTGTCTGCAGAGGTAGCCTTTATACTCAAACAACCTACAGATGCAAGAGATTTCCGCCTTCGCTTGGTTCCACGTCACCACAAACTCCTGGCTGGTTTCGAAATCCTGAACTCTAAAAGTAGAGCATGTTCCATCTCTGTTCTCCTCCCTTGGAGAACACGCAATCGCTCCCAAAACTTCTACCTGGAACTTCTTGAACACGGCGGGAGTGTAGACTTCGGAGACGCTCTTCTCAAACGGCGACGGAGACTTCATTGTCGGCTGCTTGTTCAACGTTTCGGAATCAGCCTTGGCTTCTTCTTCAAATCTATCTTGCAGAATTGTATCGTAGAGTTTCACAAACTCCTGTACGCTGGTCTTCTTGTGCAAGTACTTGTCGAAGAAAGCGTTGATACTGTCACCTCTTTGAGATGTAGACATCCCCGCCAAGAGAACATCGGTCATGTAGGTCGGCGCCCATTTCCTCCGGTCTTCGTATAAAGACTGCATCCACTGATCTTCCTTGAGGCCGAATTTAGCAAGAATCTTCCACCATCTCCTCGCAAAGTCTTCCTCCTTCCATGACTTGTAAATGCACTTCTCAAACTTCGGCATAAAATCGTCGTGTTGTTTAGCGACGTGGCTGAGATTCTCAGAGACTTTAACCAACACATGCCAGAGGAAAACGCAATGCCGAGTGTTTGGGAAGATTACAGGAACGACGGAGTTCATTACAGCCTCTTGCTCAGTGATCAAAACCTTTGGAGCTTGTCCCCCCATCGCTTTCAGCCACGTCTCCATCAACCAAGAGAACGTATCTGCACTCTCGTCAGATAGCAAAGCGCACCCAAGGACCATGTACTGATAGTGCTGATTCACGCCGACGAAAACAGCGAGCGGCGTCTTGTACTTGTTTCTCACGTAGGTAGTATCAAGAGAAACGACGTCGCAGAAACTAACGTAGCTGCCCCTGCTCTTCGCGTCTACCCAAAACACATTCTTCACACGCTGATCATCGCCGAGATCCACCGCGTAAAAGAAGTTCTGCATCCGCGACAAGAACTCAAGCAGAGCTTTGAAATCTCCTGTCTCCACCACTGACAAACTCCGACCTAAACTCTTCGCATCACTTTTTAACCCGACGACAGTTTTGTACTCAGCGAACTGCTTAGCCATAGCAGCGTAGATCCTCCTCGCCTGTTCAGTCACAGCTTGGGCAGGCACAAGCTCGTGGTTATGCTCCCTCACGAAGCTATGAATCACCCACTTCCCATTAGACCTTCTCTTAACATGCATGCTAGCTTTACAATCGGTCTTCGCACAAGTCCTCCTACAACCACCAGCCATATTACTCTCAGGATGATCCTGCTTGCTCTGCCTAGCTCGCGGCCTGTTACAGGACTTGTTCTCATACTCTCTTTTAGTACCGTACCTAGAGCAAGCGAACTTAGCGTCAATAAACTCCCTCGTGGTCTTGGACCTACGACTGTTCTGTATCGCGGTGTTGAACCCTATGGCACGTGAGTACTCTTGGTAGAAGGCGTATGCTTCGCCGTGTGAGTCGAACTCCATGCCGTTAAGTGGTTCGAGGTTGACGGTTTCTGCGTAGTCGACCAATTCTCCGGTTGTAGCGGCCATGACATCTTCCTCGATCTTGCCAATGTCTATGTCTGAATTGTGCAGGACGTTGTCAAGTCCCCTGTCTTCTTCAGCACCTTGGTCACCTGAATGTAGACGAAGATCTATGTCCATTGACAAGCACTGTAACATTTCGTTGAGTTTAGGTCAAAACACATTACACATTAGTTTCTAAAAAAAAAGTTGTTGAAGGTAGTGATTTGTTATTACAGCAAGGCATGTTCTTTTTATTACAGAATCTAATTGCAGCAACTGATCGAAACGACAAGAGCAGTTCACTGTAAGAAGACGAGATTGGAGTTACCTTGTACGGAGAAGAGAAGCGGAGATTGGGGAACAAGGCGGAGAATCGGAAAGACCAATCTGAAATCTAGTCGCGAGGAGGAAGAGGAAGAAGGAGGAGGAAGAAGCACGCGCTGATCGGTGCGAGTTGGGGTTTGGATCTGCGAGATGATAGGGAGAAATCGAGTGATGTTCACGCGATCTGAGGAAGCGAGTGGTCGGAGCAGGAGGAGGCACGATTGCTTCTCTTTTTCTTTTGGTTTCTAGGGTTTCTCTCTCTGTTTAGAGGCAGCACCGTGTTTGGTTGGTATGGTGACTATTTATCGGGTGGTGCGGATAAACGGATTAGATAATATGACATCGTTTAACTGTGGTTTGTAATAAAAAAATGTATATTATGTAATAAATGTGGTTGATATATAATACATGTATACTTTTTATAGGAACAATTTATTATATAGTGCAAATAAAAAGATTAGATAATACGGTGTCGTTTAAGCGCAATTCATATAAAAATGTATATTGTGTAACAAATGCGGTTCATATAAAACAAGTAATTTTAGTTATCATTTGAATGGTGACATATAATAAATATGGTATGTTATACTTTTTATTATGTTTCGATTACTAGTTATTTCAATATTGTTAATATGAATAAAGAATATTGAATAATATTTGAATGGTGACAATGATTGGTATATATAGTTATTTTCATTGTTCGTAGATTCTACATTAGTTTTTAGTTTTTGATTTTCTAAAAATCATTTTTTATCCAATCAAAATTTCAAAAAAAAATTGATTCCCTAAAGGTAAGGAAAACGGAAATTCTTCCTATAGTCAATCAAGATTTTAGTAAAAAAAATTCTTATAAACTAGGAAGACCAATTTTTACATACTACATTAACTTTTAAGTGAAAAACCAGAATCCATTTTTTCTTAGTTTTTGTAGAGGAGAACGTACTTGCATGTTGTCAAATAAAGTAGAGGAGTATGTAGCTTTTTTATATATTATCTTAGCTTTTTGTTAATATTAATATAGCATGTATCAACAATGATTAATGTATATGTTCCAAAGTAAATGTATTTTTATTTTATAAATATTTTGTATTATTTATAAATAAAGTTATTATTTATATTTCTAAGAAAATATGTTATGATAAATTTTAAAACATTTTAAATGTAAGAATTTAAAATTTTACAAATTTAATAACTATTATTTTTAGGTTTTTTATCCATAATATAACACAAAAAACTTATTAACACTATTTGATAAATTTTAATGGTAACTTTTAAATATTTTATTTCTATTTTGCTGTATTATTATAAAGTAATGTATTTTTTTTTTTTGAAAACTAAAAAATACATTAAAACCAAAAACCAAAATCAAAATCCAAATCTAAAAACTAAAACCAAAAGCTGAAATCAAAAACAAAAATTTGAAAATCTAAAACTAAAATCTAAAATCTAAAAACTAGAATCTAAAAACCAAAAACTAAAACTAAAAACTACTAAAACAATCGTTACCTAAGGATTTTAACTTTTTAGATTTTCAAAAATTTTATTTATATGCATTGGTGAAGCTTACTTATCAGATTTTTTTGTCAATAACAAAAATAATAATCATTATGTAATAAACTACATAATATATACATCCCAAGGAATAAGACATTAAGATCCACATTCCTCCTATGTTTTCTTATTATATGTTGATGTATTAAGTTCCATGTTATAAAAATAACACTATTCAAAAAATAACAATTAGTTGTTTAATTTTTGTTACAGAGTTGGAGAGAAAATAAACATCTTAACAAGGTCCATCAAATATAAAGCTCACGCCAAATTCAACAGGCGAATCAATGACAACTTGGCCTTATACAACCCGGTCCGCTACAATTAGGCCCAGCCGAATTAGATCATCGCGAAGTGAAAATTTAGGAGCGCCGAGTATAAAGAGAGAGGAGAGCACAAAAAAGAGACATCCAAAAACCAGACAAAACCAAGTCGATTAGAAGTAAAGTTTATCATATTCTCTTTATTTTCTCCGGAAACATTGTGTTTTTTTCTTAATCATTGTCAGACTTTCTTGTATTCTTTCACCTAATCGATCAATAAAACGTCTTTCAAATAATTCACCATCGTGTTCGCACCCTCCTGAACACGCATAGAAAAAAACTTAAAATAGAAAAAAAAAGTTTTTAAATCTTGTTTATCTGAATTTAAAACAAACACAATTTTAAAGAGTAAATGGTTTACCATTGACAGTTGAAAGCTGTAGAGACTTTATAAAAAAAGGTTAAAGTAAACATTTGATTGGCTTCAAATTGCAAAATATCATAAAACTTCAACAGTTGTACACCAATCGAACTTTTAATTATTAAAATGGATTAACAAGTTCCCACCAAACGTTCAACCCTTATAATATCTCTTCCCACTTGAAAGAAGAAAACACATTTTCTTCTTCTGTGTTCCATTATTTTCCCACGGCGTACGCGTTGCGCGTGCCAATACTTCCTTGGTAATTTAGATGAAGCGTGACTAATGGCGTGATGAATAAAATATGAGAAATATGGTCTAACAGACTTAGCCTTTTAAATGGTTAACGATTAAGATTGTACTTTTTAAATTATTTAAACAACAAAAACAAAACATGGATTTCCTAAACATATTTTCCTGGGGGCATTTGTACAATATTAATATCATATATTTTAGTTCGTATTGCATATCTTTATATATAAAAGAGACTTTCAATCACTCCTGGTGCTGCCAACAGGGACGACACGTCAGAAATTCGAGTCTCCAGGAGCCGACACGTGTCCACCTGAGCAAAACGCTCCGTTTCATTTATTTGGCTACCATTGTGGGCTTCATTTGCGTGATATGGGATTGGGCTGCGAAAATTAAATCTGCGTCCGGCCCGATAGAATAGATTCTCCTCTAACCCTAATCGGCTGCAGACAATCTAACCCAAATACATCCGAGAAACGAAGGTCGTCTCTCATTATCCTGCGACGGCGACTCGATGCCGTTTGCTCTTCTTCTAACCATCTCAAACGTTCCGAGTAAAGGCTTTGTTATTAATCCCATTGATTTGCCCCCCCCCCCTCGCGATTCAGGGACCTGCAGAGCGTTTCCGGCGAAACCCGAGGAGATGGTCATTGGTATGTTTTCTTAGTTTTTTTCTTAAAACAATCAATTGAATGATTGCTCAGTTTCGTTTGGTTAAGTAATTGAATGATTGCTCTGTTTCGACTCTGGAGTTTGATGGTTTATGATGAGAACGATGATGATTGTGCAGGTCTTGGTGAAGATAAAACAGTGATGATCAATTTGAGGCAAGAGTCAAAAAAGCCGATATCTTTGGAGAATCTGTTTGAGGTAGTGGCTGATGATCTACAGAGTATGAACGACAATCTTCTCTCGGTTAGTACTTAGTACCTTGGTATCATTTTTACTTCTACATCGTGTCTTAAAACGAGAGCTTTAGTGTTAAATGTAAATGCTTTTTCTATGTTTATAGATTGTTGGTGCAGAAAACCCGGTTCTGATATCTGCGGCTGAGCAAATATTTTGTGCTGGTGGTAAGAAAATGAGAGCTTTAGTATTTATGTGTATGGTCTGAAGCAGTTATGACTAACTTCACAAGGGACCTGGTTTGGTGCAGGTTAACTACTTCCCTTCAAGGTATGACCCGGTTCGCCATGCAGAGAAGTATCCAACTCCACCTACAGTCTGCTACGGAAACCGTGAGAGGGTCAGTAATCAACTCAAACTTGTATTCAACTCTGTTTCAGTTTCCTCAGGATAGTTCAGACAAGAAAACATATGATCTAAAAGTTCAAAATCTGTTTTGCAGTGTATTATTGAGAAAGAGAACAACTTCAAGGAGCCTGGAGATAGATACCGTTCCTTCACACCAGAGAGGTACACATTGTTTTTAATATTTTCTTTTTGGTGATACTCAATACATTTACATGTTTATTGTTTTATGGTTGGTTTCTCCTTCAGGCAAGAACGTTTCATCGGTCGATGGATTGATGCTCTATCAGACCCTCCCATCACACATGAAATCCGCAGCATCTGGATATCTTACTGGTCCCAGGTATATAATCTGAAAATTTTCTTGTACTGTCATTGTATCTTTCCTTGAGCCTTAAACAGTTAGACAAATTTGTGAAGTTTTTTAAACATTTTTTTGAATTATATCATTTTTGACACTGATTGGCTAACGATGTGTGAACCATGCTAATAAGTCACTGGGACAGAAGCTGGCAAGCCGTCTGAATGTGAGACCAGGTATCTAAAACGAGTGAACAAGATTCTCGATTGGTCGTTGTGTGGTTCCAACAGACAAGAGAATAAAGATGGGAAGAGATCATATGTGCCATGATATAATCTTCATCATGTGGATCTTGTGGGTTCTGTTGTGATATTATTTGTTTTAAGACCAAAAAAAAAAAACTTCTGCTGTGTTGTGACCTTAGTCTTATCTATTTTTATGAGTTAAATTACAACTATTCTTTTACTATACCTATTTGATAGTCTTACAAATATGTAAAAATGTGTTTATATGTTACAATGATACCCAAAGCCAAGGTTTCTTCTTTTTTTCCCTTCAGTAGGCAGTAACAAATGCTTCCGCTAGGTTCATCAATTAACATTTCATGCTTCCGCTAGGTTCATCAACTAAAATGAAAAATTATGTATGACAATCTTTGACTAATAAAAAAATATACAGATATGTGCATAATAAATACATTTTTTATGCTATAAAGATGATTAAAATCTTTGCCAACCATGTAAAAGTTTTTGTACCTCGGTAATGGAAATCCAAATATTATGTATTTCAGGTTTTTTAAGAAAGTATATTAGTTGTTTTTTTAAAAAAAATCCTCTCCGTTTATAGAACAAAAAATATTTAGTTTTGTTCCAAATGCAACTTCGATCTCTTCAACGAAACCAATTTCTACCAATTGGTCCTCCAAATCTTCAAAACATCTTTGTAACTGATATCGAATGGAACATAGAAACCATTATGATCACTTCCCCCATAGAATCTAAAATCATATGCTTAAGAGAGTTAAGTCCAAGCAAGAAACGGTTCAGAATAGGACCCAACAATAAAATCTTATTTTACTAAATATGAGTATCACCCAACAATAAACTTAAGAAACGAGACCAATGAACACTAGGAACAACATTCAAACCCAATTGGATGGCTAATGTTTGGATTGCCAATTTCTCACCAAAGTTGAGATTTCCTTTTTGGAAAAGAAGGCCTTACGGCTAACGAAAACCTCAAAAAGAGTCATATACATTAGTTGTTAGATACAAATTATTCAAAACATAACAACTTACATGATGATGCCATAGAAGCCAAAAATTCAAAAAAAAAAAAAATTACAAACAAACTAACCAACAACTTAAATCAATAAAATAGTATATATCAATACTAACTAAAAGTTCATTATGCGACGTTTCTATATTGAAAAAGAATTGTTATGGAACTAATATGATCTTTACTATGCCTCCAAGAAACTGCCATTTCAATAATCAGGAAAATCAATGCAGTAATTGTTATTAGTATAGACACATGAAAAAAAATTTGGAGTTGATTTTACGGTGAGTAACAAGTGCCTACACTCATCAGCCACTACTCAATTCTTACACTTTCCGGTTTTTATGTTTTCTTATTTTGATTAGCTTTGCTTCACTACCTTCTTCGCATTCAATATAACATTATAATTTTAATAAGAAATGCAACTTCAAATAATCGCATCTTTCACTCCAATAGCATGCTAAAAGACTATGATTTCAACATAAAAGTAATTATTATAACATACAAAAAAATTAACACAAAAAGACCATTTGAAGCCCTCACAGCATATCAATGCCACGTCTTTTTAATATAGAAACAACTATTGTTTTTTTGGACAAACAACTATTGTAAACAAACATAGCATATTTTATCACATATAATTCTTCCTCACCTAAATTTTATGAAAGACAAAAATCATTATCATACACATCTTTTGCAAATAAAAACCTAAAATGCTAACCACAAAATCATACAAAAAATAATAATTTAAATCATAAATAAAGTATATCCCGCCCGTAGGGCGGACCGATCCTAGTAACTATATAAAACAGCTTAAAATAAATTATATTTCTAAGTTTTTTGGGGGCATTTGTACAATTAGCAGTATATCAATGAGTTTGAGGGTAAAACACATATTCCCCCCCCCC
>NC_027748.1:32210711-32212478 GCF_000695525.1 Brassica oleracea var. oleracea | reverse complement strand
GAAACTCAAAAAAAATTACAGTATTTAGAGAATTCAAGAACTCTACTATTTATGTAAGCAATTGTGGTAATTTATAATATCTGGTGGTTAAGTGGCTCCGATGTGAGGTGCTTCGGGTATGGCGGTGCTGTCTCGTTTCATTTACTCTCTGTCGGAATCCGGAGAGCTCCGGTGGGTTCTGCTACCACGGAGGCGGTCGGTGAGTCCAAGTACGCAGGCTGGAGATGGTACTTGGTTCATTTTGTTCCGTGTTCGTGCGGTTAGGGTTTTCAAAGGGTGTCGTCTATGGCTCCTGGATGGGTCTTTCTCCGTGCATCCTCTCTCCAAAACTCCTCTACTCGGCCCTTCTCCGTTATGCTCCGTTTGAAGGCCGATGCTTTCTTGTGGTGTGGTGCTTCTGTTCTCTCACTATGCTTTGACTCTGTGTGGCGCCAGAGTCGGTTCTTTCAGCTTAGAGTGTTGTTTCTTCTGTTCTCGAAGACTTCAAGTGAAGTGTGTAAGAATATTTTATATTTTATGTGACCTATGTATCTATTGGTTTAATATAAAATTCAAGTTCATATATTGATGTTTTTAGATTCTAATATAAAAGATGATACCGTGATGGATCGGTTTCGATTAAAGAGTTAGAATCCGGGTGTATTGATAACCCTCCTACTTTACCTTATATTCATAAATGTCTTTAATCTCATAATTATATGCATATATGTTATATACATTAAGTAATGGTATATAATATATATCAGTATACGTGTGTTACGGTTATTATAATTGTGAAGAGTTGTGTTGCAACACACAACCCTTTGACTAATATAAAAGGCCTCGTGTGCATTGTCTTTTATGTATGTAAGAAAACGAGTCTCTCTAAACACACAAAAACAACAATACTGATTATCAAAAGGAGAGATTAAGGAAGGTTTGGGATTTCTTGTCCATCAAGGAAATCACCAAAAGGAGAAGGTTAAAGAGGAGAACATCAATTGGTGGGGTTGCATCCAAGCATGGATCAAGGTTAGTGTTTCTACCTTCATTAGAAATGTGTTAGGGTTGAATTAAATCAAATCTAGATCAGTTCTTGGTGTAGATTTCATAATTGAAATCATAAAATTATTTAACATGTGGTATCAGAGCCATCTTAGATTTAATTAATTCACTCACTAGGCATTTGAAAAATGTTAAGAACATTCTCGGTTTAGTTCTCATGTGCTTGTGAACATATACGGTTTCATTCGTTTTAAAGAGTGTTCATGAGATTAGTATAATCCATCGTAATTAAGCATACGGCACTTAAACGTATGGTATTTGTTAAAGTGTGCGTTGATGATCATGCATATGAATATGGCATCGTAAACGAACGTAACGATACGACACACTCAATCAATCTATGAACGATTGTTTTATTATTATAATTACGGAATCTTACGATGCCATAAAGGGCTTTATATGTCAGCCACTAAATTAAACGGGTTGTTGTTGATCAAGTTACGAAATGAACGTAGTCATTCACGTAATGGATTTTGCAATAAATCAATTAAAATCACGATGTTTCATGTGTGCATAATGGTCGTTTGTTTAAAGGTTCGACATGAAACCTGGGTTTTACGGTAACAAACGTAAAGGCACATGCATGAAAGTTTCCTTATGACGGTTATTACCGTAATATTGTGAAGAGTCACTATTACGGTTGTGACTGTAAGACTTTCACCTAATTAGAAAGGAAATATTGGCCCGTTTAATTGATTAATGCATGTTGTTGCATGAATGTGT
>NC_027748.1:32202836-32207306 GCF_000695525.1 Brassica oleracea var. oleracea | reverse complement strand
TGTAAGAATATTTTATATTTTATGTGACCTATGTATCTATTGGTTTAATATAAAATTCAAGTTCATATATTGATGTTTTTAGATTCTAATATAAAAGATGATACCGTGATGGATCGGTTTCGATTAAAGAGTTAGAATCCGGGTGTATTGATAACCCTCCTACTTTACCTTATATTCATAAATGTCTTTAATCTCATAATTATATGCATATATGTTATATACATTAAGTAATGGTATATAATATATATCAGTATACGTGTGTTACGGTTATTATAATTGTGAAGAGTTGTGTTGCAACACACAACCCTTTGACTAATATAAAAGGCCTCGTGTGCATTGTCTTTTATGTATGTAAAAAAACGAGTCTCTCTAAACACACAAAAACAACAATACTGATTATCAAAAGGAGAGATTAAGGAAGGTTTGGGATTTCTTGTCCATCAAGGAAATCACCAAAAGGAGAAGGTTAAAGAGGAGAACATCAATTGGTGGGGTTGCATCCAAGCATGGATCAAGGTTAGTGTTTCTACCTTATTTAGAAATGTGTTAGGGTTTAGAAATGTGTTAGGGTTGAATTAAATCAAATCTAGATCAGTTCTTGGTGTAGATTTCATAATTGAAATCATAAAATTATTTAACAAAGTGGTGGCTCTCGGTTGCAGTCGTTGGTCATCCTTGTGGCACGCTTGGATTTGCTCACATCCCAGCATTACATAAGATCACTTGAACTTGTGTGGTGGTGCAGCATTTCTACTATTTGCAGGTTTTGAGGCTTCGGGCTGATGCTAGGCGGCGATTACAATCCCACGTTTTTCGATGGCCGCAGTTCATGTGTGACTGTTACGTCCCTAATAAATGCTCGGTTCGTCGATGCGGGCGCTTGGCCTCTGGCGTGGCTGTCTGATTATGTTGGTGGATGCTCAGGAAGTCTTCTGTGAGCTGTTCTTGGTCGGGCCTCATCTTTAAGAGTAGATTCATCGGGGAGGCCAAAATTACCGGGTTCTGGCTTTCGTTTTAACGGGCTCTTTCTTTTGCGGCAAGCGGTAAGTGTGGAATCAGCTGATGCCTCTGATCAGCGGTTTTGCTTGTTGGGTCGGTTTCGGCTAGATAGATCGAGTTGTTGTTTAGGTTTTATTTTCTTTCGTCCGCTTCTTGTCTCCATTGTATTTCTGCCGAAAACTTGAAAAGCTTGATAATAATATCTTTACATTTTACCAAAAAAAAAATATAATATCTTTATATATGTGTATATATATATAAATGTATTCGAATTTAAATTACAATATGCTTTTTTCTTAAAAAAAAATAACTATGTAACTAACAAAATTTAGTTTATAGCTTTGAGTTTTTCAAAACATATACATATAGAATATTTAAAACTACTATTTTAATTACAAATATTATAACTATTATGTAAAATCTATATTTTATTTTTCTATAAAATTACATTTAACAATTTTATTTTTCCATTCTAAATCCTTTAATAAAAATTTACACTGTACTGTTGTACTTCATGCTAAAAACTAATATAATTTTTTACTATTTATATGTATAACTAGGGCCGGCCCGCCCTACGGGCGGGATGAAAATTAGAAAATAATTTTAATAGTTAGAGTAAATATTTAATATAAATTTTTATTAATTAAAAATATACATATTAAATCAACCATGCTATCTCGAAAATTTAGATATGATTTTCTAAGATAATATTACTTGTTATTTTTAAAAATATGGTTTTTTCTGGTTAAAAGTTTTAAAATGATTTTCTTTTGTTAAGTAATCTATGTTTTAATTATACATTAAGAATTGAATGTGGCATTACATCATTTATTGTTATTTTATGGAGTTGGATGACCATAAATAAATCCGTGAGAAGCAAACTAACTTGTAAATATAGATTAGGAAAATATAGATGAGGAAAATATTGGGGTGATGTATGATTATTCTATATCTTGTTTGTGTGGTTTTTATGTAAGCTTTTGCAAGATTATTATATATTAACTTTTATGGTTTTCTAAATAATGTTAGGATATGTAGTGATTACGTATGAGATATATGTGGTGTTCTTATTGTATGTTTTTTGATAATTAGTAATCCATAATTGGCTGGTCAATTGTGTGTTGCTATAATTATTGAATGACTTTTATAGTAGATAGCTTAGTTAAAGCTTCATGACATTAAGGTACCCCGTGGTTTGGGTACATTGTCATTCAGTTTGACTAATTCACTTTTAACAATTGTTTCTGAAGTTTGAAAATTTTTATGGTGTATTTTGTATATCTTTTTTTTTTTTACAAAATGGATACTTGTTTGGGTTTTTAGAACATTATATGTTTTTAGAACAATTTTTTATATGTTTTTAGAACAATTTTTTATATGTTATCATGTCTGAATTGAATTTGTGGTTGTTGTGAGCAATGACCCTTTTAATCACGTGAAATATCTTACAATACTAAAAGGGATTCTAGGCATGCCACGTCCTAAAAAAAAATCAACCAATTAGAGATTCCTAAACTGACACGTCATACATTTCTTTAATAACACAAAATTTATACAGGCCTACTGATGGTTTAGTCTCTTACACTTCTCCATTGTCATTGTCGATTAATTTCTGCAAATCTACGTTTCTTTGGAGTTATATTGATTCACTCTCAATCATTCAATTTTTCTTTATTTTCTATCTTAATGAGTGATGCTATCCTTTCAACTCTCATTGTTTCTCCTCTTATAAAAACCCTTTTGTAGAGGCTTACACCGTTTCTTCAATGGATAACAATCCCTCAATCCTACCTCTTTGGCTCCTCACCAGCGCACTATATATCGCGTTCGTCACCGACTTCAAGAAGTGTTATTGGGTAGAAAGAAGCTTTCAGGAAGTCCAAGGAAGATATTGATTCTCTCATCAAAAGTATAGATTCTTTTCCTATGTCCCACGATTACTTAACACCTATTGCAACCGTTTTTTTAACTATCAAATAGTTTGATCTGTTTCTGAAAAGATGATCCATTTTATCCTCTTTTGTATGTTCCAGAACATAATGTGGGGTCTCAAATGTAGTTCATGTTGCTTTGTATGAGCAGAATCAGAATGAAAAGCCTTCCTCTGATTTATAATGTAGTTCATGTTGCTTTCCTGGTTGTTTCTTGATGTTCTATATTTTTTTGTTTTCTGACACTACCATAATCTTTCTATCCAGGTTTTAATGAACCACATGATATATTTATGAACTTATTGTCTTACTGGTGACTGAGAATCGGTGTCAGTCCTTAGTTGTTTATATTTGCTTGATATGCATGATGAATCGTATTCTAGAGGTCCAGTTGGAATCCATGTTGGGGAGATGAGTGAATCGAACTATTACGTAAAACCTGCTTTCAAGTTTGAACAGGTCTGTCTACGTTTGGATTTTTTTGGTTTCCTACTTATGAGCTCAAAGAAACCATGGAGCTATCTAATGAAAGCGAAAAAAGAAGGCAAGCTCGAACTCAAGTTGTCTTCCTAAAGGAGAACCTTCTTACTGGTTAGTTAATCTCATCTTCCATCCCAATTAATTAGTGAAGCTATGCTTACAACAACAATTACATGTGCACTTCTAATTAGGATAGCAAATTTCTTCATGTTATAGTCTTGATTGTAGTTTAATCCTTGATCTCACACTAACAGTAATTATACCAGTGGGAACTGGTGGTTCCTCATTCAATGATTTATCTCTTACTGATTTCTTGGATAAATTTATGGAGAAGAAACCAAAGCAAAACACTTGGCGTAGTGGCTCCAAATCCAACCTTCCAAGAAGGATGGCTACCTCAACGGTGTCCTTGCTTTCACACGTACCATTGGGGCTGTGAA
Source organism: Brassica oleracea var. oleracea (assembly GCF_000695525.1). Taxonomy (NCBI): domain Eukaryota; kingdom Viridiplantae; phylum Streptophyta; class Magnoliopsida; order Brassicales; family Brassicaceae; genus Brassica; species Brassica oleracea. The sequence continues at coordinate 32,203,456 of NC_027748.1, read as the reverse complement.
CTGAAGACTGCTGACTCCTTTCACTGCCTCCTCTTCACCTCTGATCTCAGACCAGAGATTCAACATATTATATTAACAAAGGATGTTGAGTCCTTGATTTTGGCATGTGATGGTATATGGGATGTGTTTTCAAGCCAGAATTCAGTGAGTAACGTAAGGAAAGAACTGAGCAGTCCGTAAGGGAGAATCACTACAAGAAAACAACGGTATTCTGACTGACATTCCGACGGAAAATGAAATCCTCGGAATATCCCGAGGAATTTCCGAGGAAACACAAAATTTGGTTTCCTCGGAATTTCCTCGGAATATACCGACGGAATTCCGAGGAAATAACAATCCGTCGGAATATTCTTATGGAATACCGAGGAAAAATGTATTCCTCGGAAAAAATCGATGAATTCCGAGGATATATTATAGCCGTTAGAGAGCCGTTGGGGGATTTTAAAAATTCCGAGGAAATTCCGAGGAAAGAGCCGTTGCCGTCGGTATTCCGTCGGAATTTCCTCGGTCTGTCAGCAAGATTTCAACTATAAATACAAGCACCCCTCTTCCTCTTCATTCACTCCATATCTTCATCCTCCCTCTTACTCTCTTTACACACGAATTTGATTCATAAAAAA
>NC_027748.1:32196561-32198299 GCF_000695525.1 Brassica oleracea var. oleracea | reverse complement strand
TTTGGCTATTTTCTATTCAGTCGGTTCCAAAGAAGAAGGGACGTTTGGTCGGTTTGGGTCGTCGCACCCGGTCGGTTCCTCCTTCTTCTGCAGCACCGCCCTTTGTTGATCCAGAAGTACTTACGGCTCAGTTGAAGGACAAGGATGATCGCATATCTTTGTTGAAGACCCATATGGCGTTCAACAGGCGGGCTATGAGGCACAGAGGAGGCTGAACCAGCAAATGATGGAGATGATGCAGAGGATGTACCCGAACGAGGTATTCCCGGACGTGCCAGACCTGTAGTTTTTTTTTTTCAAAAACTCGGAATGTTTTATTTTTATTTGTACAACTTTGAATCGTTTTCAATTTTAATTTTAATTATATATTTTCGAATTTAAATTTCAAAAATTTTATTTTTAAAAAAAAATTAATATTTTTTACATTCCGAGGAAATTAATTATATTTTTTACTCGATCGATCGATGCGTTTTTGGACATATATCCATCGATCGAATTTTTTAATAAAAAATTAATTTTTTTGAAATTCCGAGGAAATGAACCCTCGGAGATTTCCGAGGAACAATTTTTCGGAATATACCGAGGGACTTCTTCCTCGGAAATTTCCGAGGAACATTTCCTGGGAATATACCGAGGGACTTCTTTCTCGGAATATACCGAGGGGCTCATTCCTCGGAATTTTCCGAGGGCTCCGTTCCTCGGAAATTCCCGATGAAAATTCCGAGGAACATTTCGTTGGAACTTCCGAGGATTGGACCATCGGAAAGTCCATCGTAATATCCCGAGGAAGTTCTCCCTCGGTATATTCCGAGGAGCTTTCCGACGAACTGGTGGTCCTCCGAGTTTCCTCGGAAATTCGTTTCCTCGGAATTCCGTCGGAAATTTCCGAGGGATTTCCGAGGAAAAATGAATTTCCGAGGAGTTATTTCCGAGGACTTGTTTCGTCGGTATGTCGTCGGAATAACGTTATTCCGACGACGTACCGACGATTTTTTCCCTCGGTATATCGATGTTTTCTTGTAGTGAATGTTCACTCGGGTTGCACAGTACAAGCCTCTCATGTTTATTAGTGCCTTACTTTTCATTACAAAAAAAAAACAGAAAGAGCTACATCTCATGTAAATTTTGGGGGTGAGGTACAAACCATACTGTTCATAAAAACAACCCCGAGGGCAGTACAAGCCAAGGAAAATCCTCCAAAATTTTCTGGTAAGCAGAAGAAACGTCTTTTGTGGCTGCAGGAGATCGCAGGTGAGTATTAGTGTTGTACTAACTCCCCCCACAAACTTCTGCAGATGTATCACATCACGAGTATGTTCCAGTCCATGGCTCATTATTAAAACCTCATATGCATGACAGGAAACATTATAGCAACTTCCAATAGTGCAGCTGAACTGAGAAAAGAAATGTTGAATGTCGGGGAAAGAAAACGGTTAGTTTATTGTTTTATAATCCAAACGGCTCTCTGTTCCATTGAACAAGTTTAAATTTTATATTGTTTTATATTACAAACTAGGGGGGTGTCCGCGGTTCGAGCGGAATATTGTTTTATTATTGTTAAGAGCATGATTTTTTTTTGGATAATGTAATTATGTTATCGTTTTTATTTGTTAAGATCGTTATTTGATGTTTTTAGTTTGTTATGTAATAGGTGACAAGTTAATATATTTTGTTTGTTTTTTTTTTGAATGATGTGTTGTTGTGTGTATAGTACTTGTTAGTAGTCAAATGAGCCTCT
>NC_027748.1:32193566-32196461 GCF_000695525.1 Brassica oleracea var. oleracea | reverse complement strand
GTTTTCGTTCGTGTATGCTATGTGGGCTTGGAAGGTTATTTCTGGTCACAAGTTTAGTCTCTGATTTTTTGGTGGTTGTCTTTCATTCTCTCTCTCTCAAGTTGTTTCTTCTCTTTCCATGTTTTCCTTGGTATAGGTGTGCGGAGTTAGTCTCTTGGAGCTTTGGTCCCTTCTATCCAGAGCTTTGTGGTTTTTCAGTTGGATGTCGTCTTGTATGTTCTTGTTTAGTTTGTGAGGTGTTTCTTACTTTTTAGCTACAGGTTGTGTTTCTGGTGTTTTAGGTATATATTTTCCTGCTTTTTGGTGGCTTTGGCCTTTCGATTATTATTCTTCCTTTTGCCCGCTTTCTTAGTTTATGTGTTGGTTGTCTAGTTTCTTATTCTTAATTTGATTATCTTATGATACTAATAGTGAAATAAATATATTTATAAATGAAATAATAAAAATTAGTAAAAATAATAAAATGATGAAAAGTCTTGCTATTTTTAGGTGTGAATAAATTAAATATTTAAAATATATTTATATTATTTTATTTATTTCTTGAATTTTAGAGACCAATAAGTGTGAGAAGAATTAGATAATACACAATTAGAAACTGATGGAGAAAATTGCAATAATTTAAATGAAGAAGAATTTAAATACAAAAAAAATCATGAGGACACATGTCAACAAACCCCCCTTTCACATGTCCTAAGAAGGAAAAAAGCCAACTTTATATATATAGATAGATAGATGGCTCTGATCATTGTTCTAGAATATGTAATGAAAGGAAATATAAAATCATCTTCTACGAATTAAAACAACCAGTGATACATTAACACGGAAATCATGGATATTGGTCAAAGAACTGTATGACTTTTGTATAGCTAAAATTTGGCCAAAAAAAAAATTGTACATGAAATTCAAGCCTATTCTAATGATTTTTTTTCTTTTTGCATTCACCTATTCTAATGATTTATTTGTAGATTTATTCAAACCCAAGCATCTTTGAGAAGAACATGAAAATACTATCATCATAGTTTTAGTTTTGGTAAAGCTTCTTTTTTTACTTTATACTTATGTCAGTAAAATTAAATAAATGACATAATCCTTTTAATAATTTCATTCTATCTCAAATTAAAAAAATAGAAAGAGATACATAAACATATAAAAAATAATACAAGTATTAAGAAAAACTGGGTATAACAATGGTAGACCCCTATATCATTTTAGAAAATGACAACCTAAATAAGAAAATGAACAATTTAAACTGTCACGGCTTTTTTAATTTTACCAAAAAAAAAAAATTATTTTTACCAAAATCCTAAAAATATGTAAACTGTCAACTATTTTATATTTTTCCATACATCCTTCAAATATTGGTTGAATTATTTAAACAAGAAGATGAATTGTTAATTATCATTTATGTAATTGAAAATATAGAAAAGGAAAATAATTAATCGATGTGCACCATTAAAAATATATCTTTAGACTAATAATTAGAAATTAAATTAAAAATTCATTTAACAGAAAGAACTTTTCAATTGTAAAACTTTCAAAAACGTTTTGTCAAAATAAAATTGAAATCAATATTAAATCATTAGCAAAAAAATATTCAAGAAAAATATAATTTAGTATCTATTTTTTAAAGTGAGTATAAAATATTTATTGAAATTTTAAAATAAAATATTATTTTAACTAAAACTGAATTTAGGTGATTTTTTTTTGGAAATGATGTAAATATTCCAACTTAAAATGGTATCTTAAAATAATCACTATCATTATAAACATACTAAAATCAATAAAAAAATGTTAGGAAAAGATGAACATTTACAAAAATAAAACCTATCAAAATTATATCACAATTATAAGAAAATATCAAGATACAATACCAAATGAATTAACTGAAACAACAATAACTAAACACTGCATATATATAACTAAACATAAGTAAAGGCTAGAGTAACACACATAATAGGAAAAAGTTAAATACAGCAACAACTAAAAGTTTAATATTATTAACCATCTATAAAGACCATTGAAAACATATAAAAAGAAAAATATCGATAAAAATAAAAATAAAATACAAAAAAATGAAGATTAATTAAATAATTTTTATTGTAAGTCCATTTTTCGGCTATTTAGAATGAAAAATGAATGCTTAAGAGTGGAAAGGGGGAGAATCATGTGCGTAACAAACATTAGTCCTGTAATAATATATAAAGATCAAGAACAAACAGTTTTCTAATAAGAATCAACATCGATTTACCATATGTAATACAGTTTAAAAATTAATTAAAAACTATGTAAGAAATGAGTAATCGCGTAACACTATTAATAATATTTTACTTTAATAAGTCCATACAAGAAAACAGCGACATACCGAGGGAAAAAATCGTCGGTATGTCGTCGGAATAACGTTATTCCGACGACATACCGAGGAAACAAGTCCTCGGAAATAACTCCTCGGAATTTTCCTCGGAAATCCTTCGGAAATTTCCGACGGAATTCCGAGGAAACGAATTTTCGAGGAAACTACGAGGACCACCAGTTCGTCGGAAAGCTCCTCGGAATATACCGAGGGAGAACTTCCTTGGGATATTTCGATGGACTTTCCGATGGTCCAATCCTCGGAAGTTCCGACGAAATGTTCCTCGGAATTTTCGTCGGGAATTTCCGAGGAACGGAATTTTCATCGGGAATTTCCGAGGAAAGGAGCCCTCGGAAAATTCCGTGGAATGAGTCCCTCGGTATATTCCGAGGAAGAAATCCCTGGAAATTTCCGAGGGTTCATTTCCTCGGAAATTTCCGAGGGTTCATTTCCTCGGAATTTCAAAAAAGTAAAAAAAATTTAAAAAAAAATAAAATTTTTGAAATTTAAATTCGAAAATATAAAATTAAAATTAAAATAGAAAA
>NC_027748.1:32186953-32190534 GCF_000695525.1 Brassica oleracea var. oleracea | reverse complement strand
GGAATATTCCGAGAGAATTCCGAGGAAACCCTTATCTTCCTCAGAATTCCGTCGACTTTATCTTCCTCTGAATTACGTCGGAATATTCCGAGGGTATTCCGAGGAAAAAGACTCTAATCATATCCCTAAATCGACAAGGTCTATTCCGAGGAAATTCCGAGGAAAACCTATCTTCCCTCGGAATTTCCTCGGTATTTCTATTAAAAAAAGAAAAAAAAAGTCGATGTAGTCTGTTTCCGAGTCATCATCACCAGATGAATCTGAATCTGGATCTTCGTGAAACTCTCCAATCACTGGTTCATCCTCTACGTGAACGACGGCTTCCTCTCTGAAGTCGGTTAAATCGACTACAAGGCCAACTCCAGCTAAATTTTATGTAAACAGTACAGCGCAATCCAACCATGCCCAAATACTTGATTTCCAAAATCTCATGTATGTGTCCGTAGTATACATCATCTCCTGATGCAGAACAAACGCCATCATCATAAGTCGTACTCGAACGTCTCCTCTTCTGAGTTGTGAATGCATATCCTCGAGTACAAAATCTCGGATATGACTTCACAACAAAGTTTGGTCCAACGACCATCTCACGTATCCAATCGTCAAATGTTTCACCTCTGGCCAAACCAGCAGACACCTATTAATAGCACATATATATATATGTTATATCAATAAATGTGAATTAGTATAAATATGTGATAAAATATATTTTAATTTGTTTAAAGCACTCACATAAGTAAACATCCATCCAGTAAATTCTCTCTGCTTCATTTCTTCTAGTTCGTCCTCTGTGGCGTATCTATACTCGAACCGCTTTTCTGCCATGAAAATCCTGTATATGATGACAATAATGTAATTAATTAAGATTTAAATTTCAACTTGTTAAAATAAAAATTTGTAAGCTCATTTATTTACCTCTCATATTGAAGAACGTCTTCGCAGTTGGTGAGCAAATATGTTTGCAAATTACTGCGCTCCTGCTCAGTAAGTCGACGGTCCTTTGGTTTTCCGCTAAGTCGTCCAACGTCTGTGAAAATGTCTGGAACCGTAACATGATATGTTGCCCGTTCGCCTCTATCATCATGCCGAGCAGGTCTTCTGTTTTTGGTCTGAACTTCTGCTGGAAAGTAGTACTCGGCAAAGTTTGAAGTTTCTTCATTGATCATCTGTGCGACTATAGAACCTTCCACCCTACTTAAATTTTTCACCATCTTCTTCAAATGGAACATATACCGCTCATACAGATACATCCATCTATACTGCACAGGACCACCAAGTTCCAATTCTCTTGCCAGGTGAATAACAAGATGCTCCATAACATCAAAAAATGAGGGAGGAAATATCTTCTCAAGGTTGCACTGAATCACGGCTATGTTAGTCTTCAAATTTTCAATACCTTCAAGAGTCACTGATCTCGTGCATAAATCGCGGAAGAAACCACTTATCCCTGCAATTGCTTCATGAACATTTTGTGGTAATAGTTCCTTGAAGGCGAACGGAAGGAGGCGCTGCATCATTACATGGCAATCGTGGTTTTTCAAGCCAGTAAACTTTCCTTCCTTTCTGTCGATACAGTTACGCAAATTTGATGCGTAACCGTCTGGAAATTCCACATCGTTTGAAATCCAATCAAAGAACGCATCTTTTCCCTCTGCATCAAGTCGGTATATGGGAAAAGGAGCCCTACCATTTTCATCAACATGAAGTTCTGAACGAGCACATATATCGACTAAATCCAGTCTTGACTTCAAATTATCCTTTGTTTTACCTTGAACATTAAGGATCGTGTTCATGAGATTGTCAAAAAAGTTCTTCTCAATATGCATGACATCTAAATTATGCCTTAGCAGATGATCCTCCCAGTATGGCAGATCCCAGAAAATACTTTTTTTGTGCCAGTTATGTAGTTCTCCAACAGCATCTACCGGAAAACGCTCATGTCCACCGACTTCTGGCGTCCTTTCTGCACCAAAATCTCTTAGTTGTATCTTCAAATCTTTCCCACAAATTTCCGGAGGTGGACTGTCAAACACCCTCTTGTTCTTCGTAAACAAATTCCTACTCCTACGATATGGATGATCAGGTGGTAGGAATCTCCTGTGACAGTCAAACCAACACGTTTTCCTTCCGTGTTTTAGTTGGAAAGCATCAGTGTTATCTTGACAATATGGACATGATATCCTTCCATGCGTTGTCCATCCAGACAACATATCATATGCTGGAAAATCACTTATTGTCCACATTAGTACTGTCCGCATTTGAAAGTTTTCTTTACACGAAACATCGTATGTTTCAGCACCTTGAGCCCATAGTTGTTGCAACTCATATATTAGTGGCTGAAGAAACACATCAAGTGATCTCTTAGGATGCTCTGGTCCGGGAACGAGAATCGAGAGAAACAAAAACTCTCGTCGCAAGCACAAGTTTGGGGGGAGGTTGTATGGTGTAAGAATGACGGGCCATAGAGAATATTGTCTTCCACTCTTGCCAAACGGACTGAAACCATCAGTACATAATCCAAGGTAGACATTTCTTCTCTCATACGCAAAGTCGGGATACTTTGATTGGAAATGCTTCCACGCTTTTGCATCTGAAGGATGTCTGATCTCACCATCTGTTGAGTGCTCCGCATGCCATCTCATTGGTTGCGCTGTGCGTTCAGATAGATACAACCTCTGCAACCTTTCCGTCAAAGGTAAATACCACATCCTTTTATATGGCACTGGAACTCTTCCACTCGTATCTTTATAATGAGGCTTTCCACAAAATTTGCATGTAACCCGCTGTTCATCCGCCCTCCAATAAATCATGCAGTTGTCGCTGCATACATCTATTACCTGATACGATAAACCAAGACCAGCTACGAGTTTCTGAACCTCGTAGTATGAACGAGGAGCTACATTATCTTCGGGTAGAATACCTTTTACAAAATCAGCAATCGCATCCACACAGTCTTCAGCCAAATTATAATCTGTTTTAATGCCCATCAATCTTGTAGCAGATGATAAAGCTGAATGACCATCTCTGCAACCTTCGTACAATGGTTGCTTTCCAGCATCCAACATATCATAAAATCTCCTAGCTTGTGGATTGGGTAAATCTTCCCCTCTAAAATGATCATTTACCATCTGCTCAGTACCTACATCATAATCTACATCCGTTCTAATTGGTTCGCTAGTACTATCATGTTCATAATCAGTTTACCCATGATGATACCAAATTTTGTAACTTCGTGTAAACCCACTCAAATATAGATGAGTCCAAACATCCCACTCTTTAATAACCTTTCTATTTTTACAATTAGAGCAAGAACATCTTAACATACCGGTTTTTGCTTCCAGTTATCGGTGAACTAACCCCATGAATTCGGTTATACCTCGTTGGTATTCTTCCGTAAGCAATCTCGTGTTCGGATCCAAATGAGGTCGATCGATCCAAGAACGAAAATAATTTGAAGAAGACATGTTTTTTATAAATCAAATTCGTGTGTAAAGAAAGTAAGAGGGAGGATGAAGATATAGAGTGAATGAAGAGGAAGAAGGGTGTTTGTATTTATAGTTGAAATCCTGCCGACAGACCGA
>NC_027748.1:32180056-32186876 GCF_000695525.1 Brassica oleracea var. oleracea | reverse complement strand
ATATCCTCGGAATTCATCGGTTTTTTCCGAGGAATACATTTTTCCTCGGTATTCCATAAGATTCCGACGGATTGATATTTCCTCGGAATTCCGTCGGTATATTCCGAGGAAATTCCGAGGAAACCAAATTTTGTGTTTCCTCGGAATATCCTCGGAAATTCCTCGGGGTATTCCGAAGATTTCATTTTCCGTCGGAATGTCCGTCAGAATACCGATGTTTTCTTGTAGTGAAAGTATAAAGGCAATGAAAATTCCTGACTTAGATGAAGAAAATATCATCAAAGTAATTTTTCATATTTGGAGTGTGTCATGCTACTTACTTTTCTGTTTTAAGAATTGTAAACATATTGTATAATGTCAAAAGATATATGGCATATCATAAAATGATTAACAAATCATTTTCCAAATTTACTAGAAAATAAAGAAAAAAATATTTAACAAGTAAAAAACATATTTATAAAATATAAACTCAAACAAAATAATTTAAATAATTATAAAAAATTATAAATTAACAAAAAAGTCTATAAACCGCGCTACGCGCAACTCCATTGCGAGATCAATTGTGGGGCATAATTATTTTTAACGGAATGTTTTTATTAAAAAGAATTTCAATTTTTATGGCTGTTCAGAAAGTGTTTTATAACCTTCTCAACTCTTTGAAAACTCATGAGTTTACAACTGTTCTCCACTTCTCTTCTATGCTTCCCACTCCATAAAAAATCGTGACATATAATAGAAGTTTATTCTCTCTTAAAAAAAATCTTACAAAACTGATTATGCTTCTCTAAACACATTGACCAAAAATACATATCTTAAAACACACACTCAAAGATCACTTTTTAATGCTTGAGAAGCCTATCGGCTTCCTTGAAACCATGAAAGTAAGCCCCACGAATTGTAGAGTAGTGGGTTATATATGTTGCTTCCCCTGCAAACATGGCTTGAAGCTCATAAACCTTGGCTTGATCATGTAACTGAGCCGACCACCCTTCTTGTTAACCCTTGGCAATGGCTCAGCCATAGTGTCTTGGTCATCCCCACTTGATCCAACCGTGACTTATGAATAGAGGTTGACCTCCTATTTTGTTCTTCAAGACCTTGTGATTTTCTCGACTTATTACATCATCGTTACCATGCACAATGCCATTTTCAATTTCTTTCATGTCAAGCAAGAGATAATGGTCAAGACACCATATATGATCTTCTCATCGAAATCAAGAAAGCAACACTTGATCCCTTTCTAAACATTTGATATTATATGTCAAGTATATGCATTCTACTTAGATAAAAAGAGATAGAGTAAGAGACTAAGAGATTTTAGTAACCATGTCATGAGTAAAATGATCTTGTTGTCTTTTGCATCCGTCTTAACAGTTTTCTCTTCCTTATCCTCGCATAGTGTCATTCATCTTCATCCTCATCCCTGCCCAAGTCATGGTCAAAATATTCTTCATAGAATTGATCGTCTGTGTCATCATCCTCACCGTTCTCCAGTTTGTTTCTGGGAATTTTCTGATTAACCTCTCTTGGATACCCCCTCTGATTGCAGTCCCCTGTTAACGTTTAAGGCCTTTGTTATTTAGAATCAAAGCTTAGACAGAACATTACTATAAACTTGTAAATGTGTTGTTAGTTGAAAGTGCCTTCACAATTTGACTTACCTTCCTATGAAACCTTCTTCAAATATTTCCAGAAATCCAGCAACCCATCAATCTGCATTCTCTACCCACTCGTTGTGCAACCGTTTCACAGTTTGGATCTGAAAATTTTGATTTAGACATTAGCAGAAGTGGTAAAAAGAGTTGGTTCATTAGAAGACAAAAACTGTAGCATATATAATTTTTAGAACTTTTTGCTCAACATGATCATTACAATCATCACAATATCTCTAAAAAACTAAGATACATAATTAATTGATTTGCAGAATCTTTTGCGGAACTCAAAACCAAAAAAAAACAGTTAAAACTAAACCTTGTAGAGTTTATGCTTTCTATTCTGTGGGACTTGTCCACAACGGATGAACACTTGCCGGACTTCAAATCGGAGAAAAACACCCTCGAGTTAGCCCTTAAACAGTGAATTAGCATACTCTAAGAGAGATAAGAGAAGAGAGATGAGGAGAGGATGATTTCTAGCAGAGAAATACATATATATTTATACCCAAATTGACAGAGCTTCGCCCCGACGCAAACCACACATTGAAGAACTCGTAGTGGACGTCAGATTTAATGGGATTAAACACCAAAAAAAACATAACGAAATCCGTTTCAGTAACGGTGAAGAAACTCGAGCGTCACCATCGCCGTCGCGCGCAGAAGAGAGAAGGACACAGACTTTTCTTATCAGATTAGGGTTAGCATCATGGGATTATATCGAAAATACAGTACAAACTTAAGGAGAATAGTTTACTATGTTGTCTGATTATTAAGTTAGATATATTTTCTACGTAAGTCTGATAGTTACATTTTAATTTAAGTAGTTTCATATATAAATGTAGTTTAATATGTTAAAGTTGTTATTAGAATGGTCCTCCTATTAGAATGGTCCTCCTATGACTTATTTGTAGTAGATAAAAAATAGGATCCTAAATTAATAGATTAGATTTTCTACGTAAGTCTGATAGTTACATTTTAATTTAAGTAGTTTCATATATAAATGTAGTTTAATATGTTAAAATTGTTATTAGAATGGTCCTCCTATGACTTATTTGTAATAGATAAAAAATAGGATCCTAAATTAATAGATTAGATTAGTTAATTTTGCATTTATATATGAACATATATGATAACTACGGTTAATTTTTTTGGTTGTTCATACACTTCGACTGTTAATTAAAATATAAATCATTAGAGAAATACAAATTAATTTTTGAAGTTTTTAGGGAACAACAAATTTTTAATTTTCTAATTTTTTTTCTTATTAATATTATAGAATACAGATAAGATGGTGAGTAAACTGAATAAATCGATAATTAAATCTTATATGTTATGATCTAATTATTCTTTTGTTTTGTTTATTTGGATTTTATAAGAAGAAACTGGTAAACTGCAAAAAAAAAAAATTTTATTTATTTATTTTAAGATCAGCTGATATCTTTTTAACTAACAATCAAGTGCTTACTTGTAATATTTAAAATGTTTTTTCCAGTGCTTAACTTTCTTAATTTGGTTTCGTTTTGACCTTTATTAAATCAGCTGTGAAACGCAACCGTAATGTGACAATGGATTAGTCAAAACAAAAACAACGTAATGTATACGATATAATGATCATAAGAATAGGTCTTAAAAATCATATCCAATTGTTTTGTTTCTATACAATAAAAGAAATCTCAAAATAAAATATCAGTCATAGTCATATTTCCAAACATCTATTTTGAATGTTTCTTCATAGAATTCTGAGAGATTAGTTAGACAGTTTTTCACTAAAGCTGGTGAGGAGAAATAAATAAATTATCAACCTATATTTTTCAATTGGTATTCTCTTTAACATATTTTTCACTTTAACTACGTCAAACCATAGCTTTTTCACTTTAGCTACGTCGTCAAACCATAGCTAAAATAATCTTTTTGTATGAGAATTTTTAGCTATTTTTCATAATTATTTTATTTATTGTAAAACTGTTAAAAAAAAACCTTTCATTTATACCAAAAAAAATATATGCTATACAGAACGTTGTTTCATTTCTTTGTCTTTGAAAGTTTTTATTCTCATAATCAAATGGTGGATTTTTGCTTCCAAAATATGAAAGGTTAATTTTGGCACAATTGAACCATTTCTACGCAGCTTATTTCAAACCACCGAGTTAACCGTTCGTCTTGCGGGTGTACAAAGCCTGTACAAAAAGCTGTGTTGAAAAAACCATGGCACAGACGAAGACATATAGCTCTTCAGGGTGAAGTAAACCATTGGCTCTGTTACCAACCAAATTAAGGATTATGCAACCATGACCAAGGCAATGCAAAACCTTTTAGTATCCCCACAGGTTTGTAAATAGTGGCACATCTGCCACATTTCCAAACTTTATTGAAGTCAGTGTTTTTCACCACTTCAGTCTATCCGAGAATTATCCTTCCTGTAGCAAAACCTACGGCTGAAACAAAGAGTAAAATTTGTTATTGTCAGAGATTCCAAATTATCAGGAAGTTATTAGTAAGAAGGAGTTTAAAGATGCCAAATTAAAAACAAAACATATTTTAAGCGTGTATAACTTTCCATCAACCAGTAGCCAGAAGACGGACAAGACTTGGGTTCACCCCCTGTGGTGAATTCTCTAATTCATCTCAACCTTCTAAACCAATTAAAATGCCACGTAGGATTAAGTAAAAAAAAAATTAGAAAAAAAAAAGAAAAACAGTTGAAAAAAATAAAAGACGTCGGCTTCTTCTTTTCCATCCCCACATAAAAGATATGAAGCTTCATTTGTCAAGCTTTGAGTCTCTTATTATGTGCTTTCAAATACAATTTTATACCCTAAATCCAAATCCTATATCATAAACCCAAACTGTAAACTCTAAATCCAAACTCAAACCCAAACTGTAAACCCTAAACTCAAACTCAATTGTAAACTCTAAACCCAAACCTAATACTTCTAAATAAAGTTTGGAGTTTACGATTTAGGGTTTAAAAATTGATGCAGATTATTGTTTATCTATCTCATAAGAGAACATGATTTGATTGGATTTCGAGAAGATAAAGTCGAAATTAGATTTGAAAGCACAGAATTGGAGACTTAAACTTGACAAATAAAGCTGCATATCTTCTTTATGAGGATGAAGAAGAAAGAGTCAGAAGCAATAGAGATCACGTTTTCTTCTTTGACAACGACGTCTTTTATATTTTTTTCACATATTTTCCTTGTTTTTTTTTTTAATTTTCTTTTCTTTTTAACTAATCCTACATGGCACTTTAATTGGTGTAGAAAGTTGAGGTGAATTTAAGAGTTCACCAGAGGGGGTGAACCAAGTTTTGTTCCAAGAAGACTATGATAGTTTGACTTTACTCAGATCATAAACTGGATCAAATCTTAATATTTATCTTTCAAGTATATGAATATTAATAATGGTGCAGATAACATTCAAAACAATGTAGAAGCCGAAGAAGAATTAGGTTCATTGCAAAGAGATGTTGGCTTTGTTTGTGAAGCCATGCTTGCTTTTTTCTCTCAATTAGATTTCCAAAGTTCGTAAGATCAAATCAATTCAACCCAGCCCAGATTAGATCACTCACCTTAGGTTTCAGATCCGATTGGTAATCGAATTTCCAATCACTGAAATAGGGAAATGAAGGGGCACGGCTCTGACCTAGAAGATCAAGGCAACATGTTGAAGCCATTCCCGGGAACTTGTGATGATCCCGCCATTGGGACGAAATTAAAACAATCGAGGGAGAGAGGAAGAAGGGTCATGACTCATGAGCAAAGAAAGAAAATGCTCTCCTACCTACATGGCAACTTCTATATATACTCAATCAGAGTGATAAAGAGGATTGAAGCTCATGGACTGGAAGTCGTTGATTGATTTTCATAAATGCATCCGTTTCTTGATGAGAAGGAGAACTGAAAGGGGGAGGGTTTCTAAGCGATACAATTGAATCAAAACGCAACTTAGGAGGTGTTATTGAATAGAGAATTAGAATTACATAATAGAATTAGAGTTTGATCGTACTTCAGTGGAATTTGATGATTCCACTATAATGCAAGGGGATTTAGTGGGTATTTTAATAACTGTTATGGAACTTTTTGTTTCTAAAATTAGTCGGTATTTTTAAATTGCTAGGTAATTAAGATGTGATGAACTTTTACGAAAAAAAAACAAACTGGTTTTAATCACCTTAAACTCATGATGTCGTCTCTTATCTTCACACTTATTAAAACGCTAATTTGGATCAGCATATCCCTAATATGACCGAAACAGCTCTAAGCTTGAGGAACAAGAGATTTTGCACGTTCCAATTATATGGGTTTTGACCTCGACAAGGGCTTAAAGCTTAAGTTTAGGGTTAGAAGAGGTGAACTGAGATACATGGGTTTGAGGATTAACGGAGAATAGACTTCATCGAATTTGTCTACGTCTTCTTTTAATAGTTTTATAAATTAATAAAATATTACATTTTAAATTGAAGTTTACTTGAGTTTCATACCAGTTTATATCATATAATTTATTTAAAAAAAAATTAGAATGAACCAAATCGTATTTAACTAAAATAACTTAAATGTAGTGTAACCATTAATAATTTGAAAATGAAGATGAATCAATCCTTTAATATTTTTTTGCGTTGGCTGTTTTGGTGTTTTTGTTTGTTTGAGTTATTTTTTACGTGCTAGTATTAGTACGATGTTGATAAAAAAAAGTATTAGTATGATGCTGTTGGAGATCTAGAAAGTTGAATTGTCGCGGATGCTTTAGGAAGATTTTTTAATGTCTTATATTTTTAGTTTGTTTGCCATAGTCCAAAGTTACCGATCACGTTTTTTATAGCTTCAGTTCTCGTCTTCGTAATTTTTGAAAAAGAAGATGTAGTTTAATTAAAGAAAAAAAATGTAGTTGAATTTCATTTATTATGAAAGCTGAAATAAAAAATCGAGACCATGGAAATACATATTGTGCTCAAATTATTAAAAATGACAAATTTATTCGTTTTCTTGTAATAAAAGTAGGGGTGGGCAAAAAACCCAAACCGAACCGATCCAAACCAAACCAACCGAAGTTAAACCGATCCAAACCAAACCGTGCTCTTTACATAACCCAATTGGTTCATGTTTTACTCAACCCGAATGGTTTGGTTTGGTTTGGTTTGGGTTCAAACCGAACCAAACCGAACA
>NC_027748.1:32172717-32180010 GCF_000695525.1 Brassica oleracea var. oleracea | reverse complement strand
AGTTATTATAGGATCAATAAAAACAAAAAGGTTGATGCAAATAGTCTTTTAGTTAATAGGTTTGGAATGCTTCCAAGTCTTTGTTACGCTAATTAGATTACAAATAGTCTGCTATTTGCTTATTATGTATTTTTTCTTTTGAGGTGGTTAAGAGTTTTGTCATCGAGCTTGTTTTTTGTTTCATAGATTTTTAAAGAAAACCAAACTAAATCTAAACCAAACCGAACCAAACTAAACCCAAACCGAACCCAAACCAAAGCTACTTTGGTTTTAATTGGGTTGAGTTTTATAAAATCCAAATCGAACCCGAAACTAAACCGATATGCCCACCCCTAAATAAAAACATGTGTCATGCCAATTGTCTAGGTTTTGTTTATAACTCAATGTCTATGATCTTAATTTGTCCCTACAACATAGGTTTTTAAAATTTAAATGTAGACATGAGTAAAAAAATACTCGAAGGACACGGTATGGAGTTAGAGTTACCATTAATATGTTTTATTTAATGATTTAGCTGAGAGCATAGAAATTGAAAGAAAATTATGTAATGTAAAAAAAATATAATGTGAACTTAAGCTTGTAAGAAATAGAAGGGCTATAAGGTAGATCACTTGAGTAACTACTCTGTGCGAGCCTTCTTGAGTGGGCAACCAGCTCCTGGAAGCTGTTGTTCATCTGCAATGATCCTGCCAGAATTGAGCTCATCACTTGTTGCTTCTGCTGCAGATGGACCCCTGGGGTTCATGGGGAGGTCATTACGTCAAGTGTTCTGGTCAGTGGCACTTGTCTTGTCACCATCTAAGCAATTGCAGGAAACTTATATCGTCACCATGCAAATCGTCATCAGGATAGTTGTGCCCACCCTGTCAATGATTTTTTTATGAATTACAACGCTTCATGTATGCAAGGAGGAGTATAAATTTCAAAATATGGTTTACATGAATCGCAAATGTTGCTGTGAGGGGACGCTGATGCGGTCAAAGATATGTGAAACAGTAAAGGTCTGATGCTAACTCAGTTAGCTCCAACTGGAAAGTGAACGTTTTTCCGACAATATTTTGCAGAAATTGTGGAACCTCGGCCCCTACAGTCTCCCACACCAACACCCTGCAAAAACAAAATGTCTGTCAAGGCATGTTTCTTTATAAATAAAGTCTAGGCGATAAGATGTGGCCACTCAAGCATACCATGAGTTCACTGATTTCCGCCGCACGCACATTAGTCAACCATGAAATTTCGGCATAGAAAACAACAAACACTGCAGACTCTGTACCATCTGAAATGCACAGCTCCACACGATATCTTCAAGTTTTAAATGTTGCAAATGTCTTAGCAGGATATGTTGGTTGGCTTAAATGGTTTGTGCGATGTACACAAAATGTAGTTAATGGTCTGCTTACCTGACAACACCAACAGAGGTTAAGTCACTACATGCAGGAAGAGATCCCATTAGAGCAGGGTATGCAGCACCAGCCACTGCCCGTTTCAATCAACTCACCTTTTTCCAGTGCACAAAACTCGGTAACCGGTGATGCAAGGAAGTGAGGGACGTTAGTAATGAGACATATGCTAGAAGAAACAGTTAGGGATTTAACCTGTGGGGTCGAGTTAACCACGTATGCGTTAAGCTCAAAGACCGTCACAACTTCAATTTTCTTCACACCTTCATATTTGGTGGAACTTGTGGAGCAGTTCACGTCACCAACACCCAAACTACACATATAATTTTTCTTTTGTGTTTTAATTGTGGTCTTTGAATAAATAAGATATAACTTTCTGATTGACGATCGAAAGACTTACTCGGATGAAGGTCTCACTTGCGTTTGTCTTTGTCGAAAATAGAAATGAGTGCCAGAAGTTGCATTCAGTAAGAGGCGGCCTGGAAGATTGACAAAGATAGTTACAGATCACTATGGAACTGTAAACTTGTTTTAAAGATGAAGTTCAAGATAGCTAGCTCCGACGAATTTTGGATTAATGCTGGTGGCTACGATCACCTTAGGCTCGACGCCAAAAGATATCATTGAGGGAATATAGGAGACAAACCTGCTCATCAGTTTATGAGAAGGAACTGAAAGATCTAGTATTTATCATCAAGGAAATTAGAAGAGACAAATCTTTGCATCAAGGAGCAGCATGTCAAACCCCCATTAGCTCCCCTCCCTCCCCTTCTTCACGTTTCTTGTTTCCCAAAAACGCAGCAGGCGCGTGACCACAGTTTCAGAACAGCGACCGCACTTCAAATCAGAAAGAAGTATATGGGATGACACCACTGTCGTAGGTTACGTTTGAAAGGCAGCCGCTGCTGATTTCTTTTTAGTCAATGTTTCCTGTTTGCTTCCCTAACTCTGTTAAATATTCAAAATTTCTTTGAGCTTTCTCAGCTGCATTGTCTCTAGCTTCAAGAGCTTTGTGTAAGTGTAGTCTTTTGCTTTTGCACCCTATTCAGCCCTCTTTTAATCATCCCCACAAACATTTGATAAGATTACAGACAGAGATATCTTTGCAGCCATCTTATACTAATGCTACAAACTTCAACTTCTTAGTCATATATAGTTCTCTTCCTGCATTTTATTATACACAATGAAACAAATTTAAAACATAACCCTTTATTATGCAATGTGTGTAATTAATAACTCAAAAAGAATCTACCACTAACCTCTCTTCCATCCTCATTGTAATCTCCACCATTAACCTCTGGCACTGACTCGTCTAATTCCTCATCTTCCTCTTTAAAATCACAACAAATCAGTGATTGGTGAACGACGAACATAACAACCAATCTATAAACAAACACTTGATTGAAACATAGTTTACCAATTTTTTGTTGCAAGGTTTCAGGTTCTTCTCGTAGTCAACCCTTGCGCTTTTTGGCCTTAGCAACATGAGGTACTTTCTCCAGAATCATTGTGAAATTCAAGTATTATATTTAGTTTAGAACATGAAAACTGAGATAAAGTACATACAACATCTGTAGGAATTTCCACTTGTCTCCAGAAGCTTTTCCAACTTGTTTATCCATACAAATTTAAAGTTAGTATGCCTTTGAAGATGAACCTAAGGAGACACTCACAGCAGCAACGAATTTGTTCTTGGGAAGCTTTTTCTTGAAAGTCTCACGGGAATCTTCACTTTAGATCATAAAAAGACAGCGTCAGTATTTACACATAAAATTGAGCCAGAAAAAATAATGGAAAACCAAGAAAAATTAATCCATCATAATCAAATTAAAAAGGGGAATAAGCGCAACAGGTTTAGTATGTTCATGTAACCATTGTCAAATACTTTCGACATCACAATAACAATCAAAGGATTCTACCCATCTAACCTGTAACAGATTTCGCAGTTTCCAGATGAAGAACTTTTGTACAGAGGAAAGTTAAAAGTTTAATACTTTTCAAAAAAAAAAAAGTTAAAAGTTTAATCCCTAGAAACTACTGATCAGGAAAAAAAATTGAATAATTGAAAGGCCATGATTACATGAAAACGAAGAATGAACTGGCTGGCCTTTGTGGTTTATTTGGAACCTTTGCAGCAGCTTTACTACGGCATGTTTTGCAATATTACCTACAGAGATCGGAATGCAATATTGAGAGGAATCGAGAAGGTAGGAAGTGGCTTTATTGATTGAGGAGGTGGTGGGGAAGATGAACTTAAAAGCACATACTGAGAGAAATTGAATCGATAAGTAACTTAGTCACTTGGAAGCTGGAGAGACGTTTTCAACATCGGTTAGGCAGCGTTGTTGATACAAATTAGAATATGACTCGTCCTCGTCGAATAGATTTAGATGGTGGGCTTGATTTATTTTTCAGTGCGGACCAAGAGCAACCAGACATCTATTAGAATAACGAAATGAAAATATAACTTTTGGAGGGTTGTTTACTAAGTGACCACGTGGCGTAATTAGCCCCATGCTAATTGATGATGCGGAGGACTATGGAGAGAGACAACTCTCCTTTATTATTATAGATAGATAGATAGATAGATAGACTAGGACCGGCTCGCCATACGGACGGGAAGTAATAATAAAAAAGTTATAATAAATATTATTTTATATTAATTTATGAACCATTTAAAAATCATTATAGATTGAAAAATATTATAAACAAACAAATAATGAAAAAAATTTTGAGATCATATTGCTATTTTTAATAAATATTTTGGTTTGAATTAAAATGACAGTAATCCTCATTATTCTTTAATAAATAGTATGTAGTGTTGGTTTGAATTAAAATTTTAGTAAATTATATTAAATCAGAATTTTGTTATTGATTTATTTTTAAAAAATGACTTCATCTAATCATATTTTCGGTCACATTCGTCTTTTGCTATCTTCATGCATTGTCTGTCTATCCAACCATCAATGAAAAAGTTTACATTGATGCCGCAGAGGCTTTTATATACTTAAAATTTAAAAGAAAGTATATACTGAACTTTTAATTATTAACATCCTAACTAATTTGGAGTTCTAGAATTCGAAGTTTACTTTCTCTTCGTATTCATTTGTTAGGCGTAATTAGAATAATGTAGCATATGCTATTGCCAAAAAGGATTTTCCTAACGGAGCTTTCTATAATGATAAGAAATAGCCACCTAAGTAGCTTACTCCAAGTTTGTATTCTGATATTCAACTTTCAACTTAATAAAATCTAACTTTGTCGAAAAAGCTTAAGTTTAATGCCCTTTTTTTTATGATTTCATCATAATTGAAGTCTGAAATATGCATTGATGTACATTTCCATTTTCTGAGGTTCTCCACTTCAAAACTATCTCATGTTCGACGAACTACACGATATAGTTATGTTTCACGGCACCATAAATCGGCACACATCTCCTAAGCATGCATACTCTAAAGCTCTGATATCAGCTATGAAAGCTAGAAAAACCACAAATCTATGCGTCTGGGCCAAAAAAATGAAACGATTCAGAATTTTACTCAAACCTGAAGCACGAAAATATTGGAAAAGTACGTTAAGTACAGGGCAGAGCAATCAGAGGCGCTCCAGCCACAATAATTAATTGATCTCAAATGTTCCATTTTGTCTAAATATCGAGCCTGAGCAGATCAAGGTCTGGTTTCAACTGTAGGTACAAACTCTTTCATTGATTCTTTTACAATTTAGAATAAGATTCAAAGTCATGGCCGCTCGTGGAGTATCATTTTTGTGCTCTTAGTCTGTGATTTCATCCTCCAATGCAACTTCATGGTTTTTTTCAAAAGGTTTTTTTTTGTCACATCTAAAACCACCTGAGAAGGTATATTGTGAGTGAAAAGGTGAAAAATAAATTGTTAAAATAGAAGACCAAAAGAGAAATTGATATGCATTTGGCTTGTCTCATCTCCTCATCCATACTCTAGTATATATGGCTGGAAAACTTGTTCAAAGCAGCATTTCCATCTAGCTTGTCATCTCCTCCTGCATATTCAAAAACGATGATTAGAAATAGTATAAAGTAACGCAAAGCGGCTGGAACTTTGGCCAGATCTGTAGAGTATAGTGAGTAAACAGTCTACACGTGCTAAGAAAGTCAACAATGTATGGTTAGAAAGAAAAGAAGAGAACAAACCTTTATTGAGAACAATGGGGATTTTTTACCGGGAACTTTCACATCGTGCAAGTAGCTAAATTCTAAAGCAATGAGAGACATCGTTGGCAGATGTCATGTAAAACCTCCATCAGTTTCTGGTATTTACAAAATTAGAACATATAATATGTAGACACCATTTTTATCCTTTCCAAATAGCATGTCGAAATAAATCATGGTTATCAAAAATTACAATATTTGCATCTATAACGATGATTTTATCATGAGAAAATTGAATTTGGAGGAAAATTTGTTAAACCTAACTTTTGCTGGTACCAGACGAAGAGATTGTGGACGTATGACAGTCGCATAATCAATTGAAGAATTGAAGATTAGCCAAAGTTCTTCATCAAATCTTTTGTTTTTATGACTAAAGAAATTCTTCCTGGCGTTCTATGTTTCCAAGCACTATGATACCTGAATTATCAAAGAAAACAATCATAGGATTGGCAATCTAATCATCACTAAGACCCTAAAAATCAAAACCCAGAGCAGACCTTTGAGCCGAAGTGAGTAAACTGAATCGATCCAAAGTGGGTAAACTGAATCGATATAAAAAATGTTGATTGTTAATGAGAGGTTGTGTGTAGGGTTTGATTACAGAGGAGGGAGACGAAGCTGCAACGAATTGCTTTTAAATAACAATAAGTATAACTGAATAAATAGAGAGGGAGAAGACGATGATGTTCAGGAGTTGAGGACTGACCTTCTTATAGGTGAATAAAACATCGCCTTGAAGAAAAATAAAAAGCATTGAATGATCTGTAGTGATTGTTGTGGGTCAAAGGAGTAAAGATGGTTCTTAATGGCGAAGAATGGGTGAATCCGTAACGTTTTGGAGGAGAAGAATCTAAGATGAACAGACGCGAACGAAGATCGACCCAAAGATTCATCAGGAAGATTCTTCTCACACAACCTCCAGAAACTCCACTAATGGCGATAATTCTTAATAGGATGGATGTCTCACGATGAATCCTAGAAGAAGACGATGGGTGTCGTGAAGAATAAGATGTTAACCTTTCAATCGGACTGAGTTATTGTCTGTAATAAAACATCGCGTTGTATTGCTCTTTATCGGATTGGGTTTTATTAAGAAAATATAAAGCGCATACACAAACAGAAGCCCACATATATGACAGACTAAATTAAATGAAATGTTGAGTTTTGGTCGACGTGACACGTGTCGACTGGACAAGGCGTGACTTTCTGACGTGGCGGGTGACGTGGCGCAACAGGAGGGAGGCAAACATTTTTTATATATATATATATATATTATAAGTGTAGTTGTGTTTTTTGTACGAAGACATACCAATAGCAAAGTTAGTAATTATTCTAGATATTAGTGGGCATAAATATAAATGAGCTAAAGAGAGCTCTCATGGTAACACATCATCAAAATGGTATGCTCGTAAATATAATCTATATTATTAAAAGAGAAGTACACATTTGAAAATGTTCTTACTTCATTAATTAAACTCCTTTTTTTTTTGCTTGTCTTTTTCAGTTGCATTTATGAAATATCCTAAAACGAATAAAACTGTCTAATTTATTACTTGTCTTTTCAGTTATATTAATGAAATATGCTTAAATGAATTTAAACTTCCTATTTTATTGTTTGTCTTTTTCAGTTACCTTAATGAAATATCCTTAAATAAATTTGGACGTAATGTCATTTAATCAACCAAAAAAACTCATGAGTTATCC
>NC_027748.1:32171315-32171868 GCF_000695525.1 Brassica oleracea var. oleracea | reverse complement strand
AGCCTCTCTGATTCCTCTCTAATTTGGTTAGTTTAGAATAGATTAGGTGGTTAGTATAGGGAATTTAGATAGGTTTGCGGATTTTATGTTATTTAGTGTTGATTATGTGGATAATGTTGGGAAATATATTGTTGATGTTAATTTTAAAAAAATTTATTTTTTTCCAGGTTCGAAAAGTAAGAGACTTACTGCCCATTATAGAGAGATCTTCGGTGAGCCGGGTAGTCGTTTAGACCCGGCCTCTTCTTCCGCTCCCGGTTCTTCGGGTCAGGAGACTGTCCCCGAGACTCAGTACACTCAGAGAGTCTCTGGGTCTACTTTTTCTAGTGCACCATCGGCTCCTCATGTGCCTCCTCCGATGGCACCTCCGATGGCCGCCGATATTCATCCTGATTTGATAGTGCCTCCGAGTGCTCCTTACTCGCAGTACACTGTAGAGGACATTCTCAGTCTGCCAGGCAGAGGAGGTTTACCAGTCATCGACCCAGACAGACCGAACGGAACTTTGTGGTATGTTGCATTAATTTTTTTTTAATTCGTTTAAATTTCTTTT
>NC_027748.1:32148317-32170101 GCF_000695525.1 Brassica oleracea var. oleracea | reverse complement strand
AACAAACCTTTATTGAGAACAATGGGGATCTTTTACCGGGAACTTTCACATCGTGCAAGTAGCTAAAGTCTAAAGCAATAAGAGACATCGTTGGCAGATGTCATGTAAAACCTCCATCAGTTTCTGGTATTTACAAAATTAGAACATATAATATGTAGACACCATTTTTATCCTTTCCAAATAGCATGTCGAAATAAATTATGGTTATCAAAAATTACAATATTTGCATCTATAACGATGATTTTATCATGAGAAAATTGAATTTGGAGGAAAATTTGTTAAACCTAACTTTTGCTGGTACCAGACGAAGAGATTGTGGACGTATGACAGTGGCATAATCAATTGAAGAATTGAAGATTAGCCAAAGTTCTTCATCAAATCTTTCGTTTTTATGACTAAAGAAATTTTTCCTGGCGTTCTATGTTTCCAACCACTGCGATACCTGAATTATCAAAGAAAACAATCATAGGATTGGCAATCTAATCATCACTAAGACCCTAAAAATCAAAACCCAGAGCAGACCTTTGAGCCGAAGTGGGTAAACTGAATCGATCCAAAGTGGGTAAACTGAATCGATATAAAAAATGTTGATTGTTAATGAAAGGTTTTGTGTAGGGTTTGATTACAGAGGAGGGAGACGAAGCTGCGACTAATTGCTTTTAAATAACAATAAGTATAACTGAATAGATAGAGAGGGAGAAGACGATGATGTTCAGGAGTTGAGGACTGACCTTCTTATAGGTGAATAAAACATCGCCTTGAAGAAAAATAAAAGCATTGAATGATCTGCAGTGATTGTTGTGGGTCAAAGGAGTAAAGATGGTTCTTAATGGCGATGAATGGGTGAATCCGTAACGTTTTGGAGGAGAAGAATCTAAGATGAACAGACGCGAACGAAGATCGACCCAAAGATTCATCAGGAAGATTCTTCTCACACAACCTCCAGAAACTCCACTAATGGCGATATTTCTTAATAGGATGGATGCAGTAGCGGTCCTGACATTGGAAAGACCACAAGCATTTTTCTAAAATTTGGCCTATTTTGTATAGTATTTACTAAAGTACCATATATATACATCGATAATTTGTTTAAAAAGGCTGGTGATTGGTGTGCTTCTCATCAGGGCCGGCACTGGATGGATGTCTCACGATGAATCCTAGAAGAAGATGATGGGTGTCGTGAAGAATAAGATGTTAACCTTTCAATCAGACTGAGTTATTGTCTGTAATAAAACATCGCGTTGTATTGCTCTTTATCGGATTGGGTTTTATTAAGAAAATATAAAGCCCAGACACAAACAGAAGCCCACATATATGACACACTAAATTAAATGAAACGTTGAGTTTTGGTCGACGTCACACGTGTCGACTGGACAAGGCGCGACTTTTTGATGTGGCGGATGACGTGGTGCAACAGAAAGGAGACAAAAAAATTTTTATATATATAGATTTTTTGGTGAAATGTCAATTGTAGAACTCAAATCCAAAACCTTCAGAAGCAAAATCATTAATGACTTTTAATTAAATTAATGGAATTAGATATTTTAGTTTGTTTTCGTCATTTCTTATAATATTGAGAAAACCAAAAAGTCTAATAGTGGCGAGTTTTTTTGTTTCTTATAAATTATTCCACTAAAAATGAATTTTTACATTTTAATGTCAAAAGTTTACTACTAAAATTTCTCGACAGATTCCACTCACAAAAGTTAAAAAGAAAACTTTGAAAAAGTAACTAATTTAAGATACAAAATATTAAAATGACACAGAGTCATTTTGTATAATATAATTAGTCCACGAGATTAGTCCTCAACTCCTCATATAATATAAGAGTTATTTTTGGATTCATCCTATAGGGTATATAGGGTATATAGGTGAACCATCGACCAATAGGATTTTGTTATTTCATATTCGATATTTTTTTAAAAAAATAAAACAAAATATTGTCAAGTTATATTATGTTTTTAAAATAAAAAAGTAAAAAAAAAAAAAATAGTAGTTACAAAAAAAAATTAAAAAAAAAATATTTGTAACGACGTCAGCAAAACAGTAAATCCTAAATCCTAAACCCTAAATTCTAATCATAAACCTTTGAATAAACTCTAAACCTTTGGTTAAACCCTAAACCTTTGAATAAATTCTAAACTCTAAATCAAAAACACTAAACATTAAAACACTCAAGGATTTAGGGTTTAAGATTTAAGGTTTAGTGTTTTCGATTTACAGTTTTGGATTTATCCAACGGTTTATGGTTTAGGATTTAGGGTCTAGTGTTTTGCTAACGATGTTAAGAATATTTTTTTAAAAAAATTGTAACTACTATTATTATAAATTTTTTTCACCTTTTTATTTTAAGAACATAATATAAATTAACAATATTTTGTTTTCTTTTTTAAAAAATATTGAATATGAAATAACTAAATTTTATTGTTAGGTGAATCCAGAGCTATTCCTATGGGACCCGAATAAGTCATAATATAATTGTGTCAAGACTTAATATGACTTAAACCTGCCACAGTCAGAGAAAGACTGCTATCTTCTCGGTCGTGACGTGATTAAGAGTTTCGGGTTGGTCCCTGGTTCTTGTCGCTGCTACAGAAGCTATGGTGAGGAGACACGGCTGGCAACTTCCCGCTGACACTCTTCAGGTAGTACTCCATTGTAATGAATCGAACTCAGTTCTGCATGTTTCGATCGACAACAGCTACTACTTACTAGTTTGATGATGTTTTGGTTGTTAGATGATTGCGGTGACGGTGTTTTGCTTGTTGGTGGTCGCTTACTTTGCTTTCTTCGCTCCTTTTGCCGGAGGACGCGTCTGGGAATACGTTTTGATCGGTGTTTACTCTCCGGTGGTATATGTTCAATGCTTTATACTTCCATAAGGCTCTTCTTGTGTGTTGATGGATTATGTGTGTTTGCAGGCTCTTCTTGTATTCGTTCTTTATGTTCGGTGTACTGCTATTAATCCTGCGGATCCAAGAATCAGGACTCATCCTTTATCGGCCAGAGATATCTCCAGGAGTTTTAATGAATCTGGCAGTCAGTTGCAGTCTTGTCCTTCAGGTGTCTCAATGAGTTCTACCTTTGCAGCAAACTCTAGTGTAGTCAGAGGTTCTGTAGGAGATGATGAAAGAGTGGACTCTGTTACTAGAAAATCTTGTTATAATCCTCTGGCTATGCTCTGTTGTGTGTTTGTTCTTGATGACTGCTGGAAACAGGAAGAAGAACAGGGAAATAGCAGAGTGGGTATGTATTGCATGTTGTGCAATTGCGAGGTATAATAATGATAACATGGTTCCAAGATTCAGAAAGCTACAAATAAGTCCCTATTGTTTTTCTAAAGTCCCTATTGTTGTGTATGTCAAGTGTACACACGTATGCTCTTTAGACTTTATATGTGTAAGCCTCGTTGTTCTGAATTATGGATGTTTCACAGGTACATACGTCCAGCAAGCATTGTAGGAGATGTGACAAATGTGTTGATGGTTTTGATCACCATTGCAAGGTAAACTTTCTATCTGATGTTTTTTTATTGCAACTAGGTTACTCTTGTCTGGGATATTTTGACTGGGAATGAAATGGATGATACAGTGGCTTAACAATTGTGTCGGCCGCAAAAACTACATGAGTTTTGTGTCTCTGATTACTGCCAGCCTTGTTTGGGTATGTAATATGATTTCCTAATGAACTTATTTTTTTCACTTAAACCGCTAATAATATATAGGTTACACTTTCTACATCAGCTCATTATTGAAGCAGCAGTGGGAGTTGCAGTGATTGTGCGTGTATTTTCTGATAAGAAGAGAATGGAGACAGAAATTGTCAATAGACTCGGAAGTAGCTTCTCTCGAGCACCTCTTGCGGCAGTTGTTGTAAGCATACGTTGTGTTTGGCATTTGATATAACAAAGCTCCTGTGTTCCTAATGTTTGTCTCTGGCAAGTTATGTTAGGGTGTTTGCACTGTTGTTACCATTCCGGCATGTTATCATCTGGCCCAACTTCTCTTTTTCCACACGTTGCTCATTAAAAAGGTCAGTAAAAAAGTTTGCTGATGGGATGTTCCAATATAATCAACGTGAGCTTTGTCTTATTCTTATGGGTAGGGACTTACAACATATGATTATTTACTGGCAATAAGAGCCATGAGCGAGGCTCCAGCTGGAGCATCTGTTGACGAGGAGATTCAGAGTGTGCTCTATTCTCCCTCCGGATCTGCCACAACCGGCTTTAGTGGTGGAAGCTCTCTCGGGCCATCACACAGAAAGGGAGTCTGGTGCACTCCACCTAGAGTGTTTGATAATCAGGTAACTCCAAATACTTGTGTTCTATAACTCATACATATCATCTAATTGTTTGCATACATGTTTTAGATAGAGATGATGTTTATTTCTGTTGCAGGATGAAGTGATTCCCCAACTAGGCTCTCACATGGTCCCGTCCACCGTAGATCCAGAGAGAGGCATCAAG
The DNA here is from genome assembly GCF_000695525.1 of Brassica oleracea var. oleracea. Classification (NCBI taxonomy): domain Eukaryota; kingdom Viridiplantae; phylum Streptophyta; class Magnoliopsida; order Brassicales; family Brassicaceae; genus Brassica; species Brassica oleracea. The sequence continues at coordinate 32,165,633 of NC_027748.1, read as the reverse complement.
GCTCCCAAAAGATCCGTCAAACGCAGTGCATGGAAGCTAGCGAAGCTGGACGCAAATGAAGCTGCGAGAGCAGCTGCCAGAGCCAGAGCATCTTCATCTGTCCTGAGACCAATACACAATCCCCATTTACCTGATCATGAACTTAGTTCCGTTGCCGCCACGGTTAGTAGTGTAAGCACAGATGCAAATGTGGCTGCAAGGAAGGAGATGCGGAACAATGATTTAAAGCCATCTCTCTCTAGAAACTCCTTTGCTGCACCAAGCCAAAGTAGCCGGGATGAGTATGACGACGAGTCAGTCACACTTGCTCCTCTCCCTCAATATTCTACAGTAAACGGCCATCGCTTCTCTGCAACAACAACAGCAACAACCCATCACACGCACAGAGGAAACAGCGCTGATCCACTGTTTCTCTCTGATCCTTCAACTTCTCTTCTGAGAGTTGTGGGGAAGACATCAGTTGTTTGGGATGCTGAAGCTGGGAGATACGTATCGTTAGCTCATGTAACGACAATGTCTCAAGTCCGCAATAGATTGCCAGGCACTAGGAATCAAAGATCCATTATTCCACCTCAAGATTCATCAGCGTTAAAGGCTCCTCTTCCAATGCAGCAAGGCGAGAGAAGACTGATATATACAGGTGACTCTATCTTCTTCGGAGGACCTCTTGTTAATATCCAGACTAGAAATAACCCGAGGAGTGAAGTAAGAGAGGGACAAGAGAGATTGGCATCAACGTATCATCAAGATGCAAGATATAGAAGAGATTCAACCTCACACCAGCTTCCAGTGTTTGCCCCTCCACTTTGACGTATCTTTCCACTTGCTAAAATATTCGTCCCTGCACTTTAATTAAACCACTTTGTCCTTTCAAAGAGAGATCATAAGCTATGTAATAAATTCTTATGATAGCTGATAGTGTAATATAATCACTCTTTAAAAATTAGAACTTATACAATACAACGTACTATATACATGGGGGAAGAGCCTGAAGCACGAGTCTGTTCTTCCGACAAAAACTGTTTCACAGATATACCCCAAACACCTTATATTATAATACTACGCACAGAAAAAAGGATGGATAACATAAATAACAACAACAATGAAGGCAGAAGACGCCAATATCACGTTGTTCTCTTCTTGATCGGTGAACCAAGAAGCTCTAGAGTCTGAAAACCAATGTGTTCCCCCACGTTTTTGTGTTTCTCTTTATCAGAAGCTCCGTATGTACAGGGACAATGGGAGAGGCGTTTGGACTGACGATTCTCAGAGACTCTGGCAAGTGCTCTATGAAAGCCTCTCTTTTGTTGGCTCAGAGTTGCGTCTTCTCTGGTTGTAGGCAGAGTTGCTTCAACTGCAACTTTTTGAGATGTTGGCGTGAGTGTTCCTGCTCGGTTGGCTTTAGCTGACTGAGATCCTAAGGACTTTCCTGCTCAAGAACATTCACAATCTAGACTTAAAAGGGCTATTCACTCAAATCATAAAAAGGGGAAAGAAAGAGATCTGACCACTGTTTGGCAGAGTCAACCGTCCTCTTGAAGATCTATCTGGCTTTCTTGATCTTTCTTCCGGATTGCTGTGCGATCTCGAACCGGCTACAGGTCTTGAGTTAACTTCTACAGCAAGATCTTTTTTCTTTGACATAGCCATGGACACCACTGGCATGCTTGAAGATATTCCAGGAGAAGACGAATCACCATCAGACAGAGATGGTGGCCATGTTGCCTTCTGACTTGAAACACCTGACACAAGATTTGAAGTGTTTTGCGTCTTGCTTGCACTTTTCATCTGCGTTTTATGCACAATCTCAGCCAGCTCCATGTTCTTTTCACCTAATTTCGCATCCTCCATGAGGTAACTGTCAAGAAACCGGTTCTCCCATGGACGAACAGCCATCCATCTTTCCAACCAGTTCCATCCCCAGTTGTTTTTCTCAGGTTGAAAGCTACTGTGCGCAGATAACTGCCTAGTCCCTGCTTGCCACTACAAGAGAGCAAGTTAAAATGTAAAATAAAAATATTTTTAAAGCCACAAAGAAACAACATCACCGTAGTTAGGCAAAAAGATAACTTTCACTGCAAGAAAAGCGACCATTTGATTTGCAGAAGTTCCATTAACAAGCAGCTTCAGGGGTGAGGTTAAGACAATAAATAAAGAAAAAAAAAACTATATCAAAGAGTTTGGCTACAGCTTCAGTTTTGCTACCATAGTGTTTGGTAAAAGATTAGTACTAATGATGAGAAAACCTATAAAAATGAGACAAGACTATTCAGGAATGATATAATTAGTACAAAATTAACTAGAACATAGAGGTTGCGAGTGACCTGGTGAGTCAAAGCATATGCCATAGCCCTCTCACGCTTAGCTGCAGCTTCCTGCCTCTTTAGCAGCTTTGCTTGGATCTGTTCAACAGAACCAATGCCATCGCACCAACCTTCCTGAGAGATGATAACAAATAAGTGTATGAAGATCATAAATAACTGAGACAAGTGAGTGACATGTCACCTCTATTTCTCGAACTCGGGCTTCATCTGCTAGCTGTTGCTGTAGTTGCTGACGCGTTTCACTCTCCAAGGCGAGGCGAACACGTCTTGCCCGTACACGAGCCTGGACTCTTACTAACGCTTGCATGCACCGAAGCGTCACAGCTGCTTGTTTTCTCACAGAGTGTCCTCTAACGAGGGCTTGAAGTCTAACCAATCCCTTCAACGCTCGTAAAGCCCTTCTAGCCTGAGAGAACGTATCATCTTTTTCTCAGTCCGGTGACAATAGCAAATGACAACACAAACAAAGGCGAAAACACATTACCAGAAAGCCTCGAAAAGCTGTTTGGATGCGTGTTGCAGCATAATGTTCCTTACTTTGCTCTTCATAAGGTGCACCACAGTAGGATTGTAGTGAAGTTGAAGTATCTATTACACTATGCGCATATGGATCTTGAAATCCATCTTGAAGCTTCTTCTCAGCGTCAAAATCAACTGAATGTTTTCTCCTAAACCGGCTCTTGCTTGCAACCTTCACCTTTAACCAATTGAACAAACATTCAATGCAAATACAAAAATAAACGTACAGTCTTTAAACCAACACTGGCATATTAATTAAGATAAAGAGATTCTCTAGTAATGAAAGAGCGTACCTGATCATCCATGTTTGAAGACCTTGACTTATTGAAACCAATCAATGCTTTGATCCATCTCCCTGAAGCACCCATTGTATCAAAAACTTGCAACGATCACCAAGATGAGAACAACCTGCAGGATTGCATTTAGCAACAGAATTACTCAAAAAGAAACAAACTTTCTTCCTGGGTTTGATCATTAAGCAAAAGTAAAAGCAACACATAAAAAAAACTAAATTGAGTAAGCTCGGACAATATTGGATCCCAACTAATCAACTATTTATAACAAGAAATAAGCAAGCTTTGTAATCAAAAGAGGAGAATTGAGAAAGGAGCAGACTTTAGAAACTCCAGAGGAGGAGAAGAAGAAGAAGAAGCAAAGTTAGAAACTTTACCGGCAGCGGTGTGTGAATGAGTGATCTTTCTTCAGTCACTGATCTTCTATCTCTCTAACTCTAAATTTGTGAAGGATTATTAAGAGATAGGACTTGACTTGATAAAATTTGATTCTTTTTTTTATCGTTTTCCCTCCCCTCTCCACAGATACGAACGAATGATTGCAAGCCGTCGTCAGGTGCTACATTGCGCCGTGGTAACCTGAACTTGTCAGCGTTTATTGAGCTATAAAACGGCAAGCAGTTTACTTTTAAGATATTTTATTTCAGTTTTGAATCATTAATGCATGCATTTATACTATATAAACAATAATAATAATTGAACGACAAAAGTGTTTATCTGATGTGACGTGTTGTTATCATCTATGATATGAATGTGACTGATTTATATTAAAAGTAGTAATTATGGTTCAATCCGTAATCTTTTGGGTGCATATGTTAAAGAAGGTAACCAATGACTACAGTTTATATCAGTACTGAAAATAATTTCATTCTTTATCTCACCATTACCACCATATGTTATTATGCTAATAAATCTTACATAATCAATCATAATTAATTTTCTCGTGCTAACTTTATGCAACCAAATTTGAAATGTGTATATTTCTTTTATCTACCAGTTGGCCTAGTTGGTGCGTTTTATGATGGCTGCCAAATTAAATATTTGTCTGAATAAAAACACTAAAATAATGTTTCCAAATAATAACAATGACTCAATGACACGTCATAGTTCAAAATCAAATGGAACTCTCAGAGAGATTATAATAAGACGATGATGATGTTGCTCCTCGTCTCGTCTGTTAATCAAAAACCAATCTAAAAAAAAAAACGCTCACTCTCATTCAACAGGTTCATCTTCTCTGTTTCTTGGAGCTTCTGTCTTACGGAGAAATGACAATGATCAACAGCCTCCGACGGATGGCTCGTTCCTCTCAGGTTCTCTCCTCGATACCATCGACTTTCTCTTCACTCGCTCCGTTCGATGATCTTCTCTTAGGATTTCTAGATAGATGATCTTCGATTGTTTTTCTTTTACCTAGAGATATTTTTCACGAATTTAACCGAAATCATTTGTTCTCTGGTCGGCAGCACTCGTCACAGTTAGTGCTATTACTATTAGTAGTTCAGGATTCAGATGAATTGTTGAACTGTCTATTTTATTTATTTTCGTTTGGAATAACCAAATTGATATTCCCATCATTGACATGGATCTTGATGAAAAAAAGGAGTATTCTTTTTCTTTTTTTTGGGGGATTCTCCAGTAATCAGGGAACCTTTTTAATTTATTTATATAATAATATTCCAAATAGTGATTTCGAAGGAATTTTACTTTTATAGACTAACTCAAAAAGTTGATTTTGATCATCATCTTTCATAGCTCAAACTAGTCCTTACTGATAAGATATATCTCTCCTCTCTCTCCCGTATGCGCAGGTTACTTTGCAGAGCAGGAGGTATGCTGCTGCTTCTTCTTCTGGTTCGAGGATCTTTACTACAGAGGCTTCACCCCAGAAGCAAACCATAGTTGGGTCAGTTTTACACTCATGATTTCTGTAAATTACCAAAGCCTTAATGAGCTTGTTATGAATAGTGGAAAAGAGCTATATTTTTCTAAGCAGGTCTAAAGGGCATGATATGCTGGCACCTTTTACCGCTGGGTGGCAGAGTGCTGATTTACATCCTTTGATCATTGCCAAATCAGAGGTGATCCTTCTTCTTTTCTTTTTCCTTTTTGGATACACCATTAATACTTTCATCAGTGTTGAGTGTTAAAAATTTTCTAAAAAACTTTCATTATTCTTACAGGGAAGTTATGTGTATGATGACCATGGCAAAAAGTATCTTGATTCTCTCGCTGGTCTATGGTGTACTGCCTTAGGTATTTATTATTCCTCATTTTCCTTCTATCATTTTCTCTTTGTACATGCATGGATCCAACCTTAATTTGATTGGTATCCAAAATTCTTGTAGGAGGAAATGAGCCACGCCTTGTTTCTGCTGCCGTGGAGCAGTTGAAAACCTTGCCGTTTTATCACTCCTTTTGGAACCGTACTACTAAGCCTTCTCTGGTACTCAACACTTTTCCTTCTGTTATCATTATTATTATGTGTTTTCTACAGTCTGCTGCTGCTTTCAGTGTGCTGTTAAGACTCAGTGCAGCATACTTGATAGATATATAGGAGAATTTGATCACTGTTGATATCTTTTCTTGGAAAACAGGATCTTGCCAAGGATCTTCTAGACATGTTCACGGCTAATAAAATGGCCAAAGCTTTTTTTACAAACAGTGGATCAGAGGCCAATGATACCCAGGTTTCCATAACTATACACCGTACCTTTATCCCCCTATTGCCTAAGAAGTTGACCTCTAAGATTTTTGCTCATAAATCTCATGTATGTTTATGCAGGTCAAGCTGGTATGGTACTACAATAACGCACTTGGAAGGCCTGAAAAGAAAAAGTTTATCGCCAGAAAGAAATCGTAAGAAAACGATATTTGCTTGTCATATTTGTGTGCTTGACTGTGTTTTATAAGATCTGAATGTTCTTATAACTGCGGTGCTATGATCTTCAGGTACCATGGCTCCACTCTAATATCAGCAAGTCTGTCCGGGTAAGATAAAACATAGTACCTCTTTAGAAGAAGTGCCAAAGATTTTCTTTTTTCTTATTAACAAATGTAATCCATTGTTTTCAGCCTTCCAGCACTGCACCAAAACTTTGATTTACCTGCACCGTTTGTGCTCCACACAGATTGCCCTCACTATTGGCGTTTTCATCTTCCAGGTATGAGTGTGACTCTCACTTCCGCTTTACAAGTTAAAAGTAATCTTTGATTCTAACCTTGGAATCGTTTGTCCAGGTGAAACGGAAGAGGAGTTCTCAACCAGATTAGCCAAGAATTTAGAGGATCTCATCATTAAAGAGGGACCAGAAACAGTAAACATTCAACTGAAATTGCCATCCTTATGCATTGAAGATAATGTTGGCATCTCAATCTAACATAAATGTCTTCTTACTAGATTGGTGCTTTTATCGCTGAACCAGTCATGGGTGCTGGTGGTGTGATACCTCCACCTGCTACTTACTTTGAGAAGGTCATTTTCATAAACTTTGTTGGTACTAAGTACATTTAGCAATGATTATGCTATTTCTTGGTAATAATGTACCAAGTACATTGGTCTCTTTCTGTATCGCAGATTCAAGCAGTTGTTAAGAAGTATGATATCCTGTTCATTGCTGATGAAGTATGTGCATATCTAATTGAACCCATGTTCACTATTATCACTCCAAAATCGATCAAGAAGAAAAGATACCGTTAAACCATTTGTATTTTGTTTGGCCTTTAAGGTGATATGTGCATTTGGAAGGCTGGGAACAATGTTTGGCTGTGACAAATACAACATCAAGCCAGATCTTGTATCATTAGCTAAGGTGAGATCTTGCAGACCGATTAGTAGCCTTTTATCCTTGTTGGCAAATTTCCCCGGACGATTGGTAAATGTTTAAATACATATGCAGGCACTTTCTTCAGCATATATGCCGATTGGAGCCATTCTTATGAGTCAAGAAGTAGCAGATGTCATTTATTCTCAAAGCAACAAGCTAGGTACGTTTTTAGTTTTGCTCAACGTTGGTAAGACTCCAATGTTCTCATCTTAAAAACCACTTTTTTTTTTTTTTGGTATTTCAGGTGCTTTCTCGCATGGATTTACTTATTCTGGTCATCCAGTTTCATGTGCTGTAGCGATTGAAGCGTTAAAGATATACAAGTAAGTTTGTCACTTTGCTAGTTCATTCAAGTGTGCTGAGTTTAAAACTGTAATTTGCCAAAAGCTCAAAATCTGTCTCATAGTGAGTAATTTTCTCTTTTATTTATCAGCATTTTCTGACGTTGATATTCATATTACAGAGAGAGGAACACACCAGAGCATGTGGCCAAAGTTGCCCCAAGGTTTCAAGATGGTCTTAAAGCTTTTGCCAAGACTAGTCCTATTATTGGAGAGGTATGTATAGTTTCTCTTGATTGATTACTCACCAGCTTTTCTTTTCAAGTATTTGATTGAACAGTTGCGCATTTTCGTGATAATTTTCAGATAAGAGGAACGGGTTTGATTCTCGGGACTGAGTTTACAGACAACAAGTCACCAAACGAACTATTTCCACCAGAATGGGGTAAAAAACACAAAAACAAAAAGAGTCTCCTAAACTCATTTAACTTACTAAGATCACTACACCATTGTCAACTAATGTTTACAGGTGTTGGCGCATATTTTGGAGCCGAGTGCCAGAAGCGTGGGATGTTAGTCCGCGTTGCAGGTGATAGCATAATGATGTCTCCACCGCTCATCATCTCACCTGAAGAGATCGATGAGGTGAATTTACGATTCTTGAGCTATTTGTCTGACAAATTTTGTGACCGGTTCCCTTCTTTTTATTTTTCTCCCTCATTGGGTGTGTTGTTATTATTTTGGCAGTTGATAACTATCTACGGGGAAGCATTGAAAGCTACGGAAGAGAGGGTAAAAGAACTCAAGACTCAGCAAAAGAAGTGAGAAGCAAAGTTACCAAAAAAAAGTTGTTTAGAATCTCTCATCTCTCTCCTTGGACTGTTTGCCATTTGCTTTACACAATTCACAGTTCAGTTATATGCATAATAAAGCATCCAACTTTGACTCCATTTTTCTCGAGCTTTTCACCACATGAATGCAAAATGGCGTTAAGGGTTTAGTGATGACAAAATCATAAACAATGCAAAGTATCTTTTAATACGCAAGTCTTAATTAGTGAATTCTGTGATGAATATATACAACAAAGACACCTGAGAAGTGCCTTATGATAAAATATGACTGGTTAGGTGGGCGAGACCAGGAGGAATATGGCCTGACAACTGTGTTATGCGATAAGCCTAGTGACTCTGAGCTGAATCAGATTCGCCGCTAAAGATGAAGGAATGTTGCCATCTTGATAGATTTAGCACCATAAGATCTTTCACTAGAGCAATTGATCCAGGGATTTCTCCACGGACACTGTTTCATGAAAGACCAAGTTCCATTTCCACTACTTTATTCATAACGCTGTAGAAGACACAGAGGGGAGGGTCAGCTGATTATGATTGAAAAAGAGCTAATGACACTGCAACAGAGAGTAAAGGTGCAAGAGGCATGTTTATGGGAGAGTTTAATACTAAACAGACTTGGCTACAGATTCGATCGCAAGGTCTACGTCTAGACTGGACTCGGTGTATTTGGTTTTCGCATGCAACTCCAAAGTATTCAGTTATCAACGGGTGGATGGGAAACTGGTCCACACACCACACAAGCCAACACTTCATGCATTCTCTGCAGTGCTCCAATAGAAATCATATTTTCTTTGAGTGTGGTGACTGAAACTGAAGCTTATGAAAATGAATGGAACATGATTCCGGGTTTTATTTTATGCTGGACAGTTCTAGGAACAAGACCACCCTTTTTCTCACTCTCAGTTTTTCAGACAACTTATCCATTACTTGTGGAGAGTGCGTAATGGTAGGCAACATGGCGAACAGAGTATCCCTTCGGGCTTGGGCTCGACTACAAAAGGCAATAGACAAGCAATTTCGTAATCGAATATCATCGATTTCAGCTAAATGAGAGAGAGATATGAGAGAGATGGAATTGTTGTTTGTCACAAGATAAATATTAGCTCTTTCTGATTATAGAGAGTAGTTTCATGTTTTTTCAGATTCTAGATAATTGAAAACAGAGTCGCGCCATCGAAAAGCAGTCTTTTTAATAGGTCAACTTGTGGATTTTGCAAGAATTTCAACCTCAAAAGAAGAGCAATGTGACTGAGTTAAGAAGTTTCCCGTCTAATAAATGGTTGTAACCAACATCGAGTGTCCTTAAACTGCTGCTGTTGAGAAATACACTTTCCAGTTTTCGACTCCAGTGATTATTGCCAAGCCTCGAGGATAAAATTCATTCAAATCAATCGCACTAGTGCTGTTTACAAATGCCAGAAAATACGAAACTCAAGTTCAGGTTCCACAAGGTTTAATTTGAATATTAATTGGCTTTGTGAAATTGTTTAGCTTGGTCCTTGTGTTCTGTTCGTTCAGATGATAAGTGGAAGAGACAATGGTTGCCTCAAAACATTTGGAAGTGGTTGACATAAAATCTTTCTTAATGACTCATTTGATCTTTATATCGACATTGAGGAAATGGAAAACCAAAAGTTCATTTTTTACCTAATACAATAATTTATAGTAGTGTTGTTGATCAACTTCTATCTCTAAGATAGCATTAGATCAATCAATAACTCAAGAGTAACAACTTTAAACATGCTTTCAGACAATCAAAGACAGAAACTACAGTGGAAAAACATTAGAAACACGTCATAATAAACAAAACCAATTCTAAATCTATTGTAACAAAAGCCTATACGTTTTAATCATATACTAATTGAAGAAAAACGAATCCAGAGAAACCCCATTTCAAGAACAAATCAATCCATCATTCTAAAACTAAAAACCAGATTTTATCAATTGGGGGCTTTCAGCTAAACTATTAACCCAGTGGAGATATATTAATTAAAGCACCAATATAGGAAATGATCATAAGAACAAAACTTCCAGAACCAAATTTCAAACCATTAAGTCTTAAACCATCCAAAACATGTTCCACAAACTACAAAAGCATACTGTAGATTCCATTACAAAAAAAAAAAAGGATAAAAGGTTCTCAGAACCTGAGCTTGGTGAAGAACCACCTGTTCTTTCCAGTCTTGAACCTCTCCTCGAGCTTAGCCTTGGCCTCCTTAAGAGCCGCCACCTTCTTATCCTTCGAAGACAGTGCTTCGAGAGTGGCCACTTCCTTCAGATCCACGTCAAGCGTGTAACGAGTAGGCATCAGATGCTGGTAATTCACCACCTTGATGAAACACTTGACCCTCGACTTCTTCGCCGTCTTCTTGGCCGAGTCCTTGCGGATGACCTTGCTCGGGTACTTCTTGAGTCCGGCTACGAGGCAGTGTCCGTAGGGACGCTCGCGGTTTCCGTCGTCGAAGGATCGGATGATCACCGCCTTCTTGCCGGCGTAACGGCCTTGAAGGAGGATCACCGCTTTGTTCTGCTTTAGAAACTTAACCATGGCTCCTCTTCCGGCGAAACGATTAGTTGCTGAGAGAAACGACGGAAGGGATTAGGTTTTTGGGGTTTATATTGTGTGCTACGAGGAAACCCTAAAGGCGTGAAATGAATCTAAGTCGGCCCATATAACATGGGCTGGGCCTACAGAAATCACTATTAAGAAGTTTGGGTTTACAGAATTAAGGTCAAAATCTTAACACAATATTACGTTTGAACTATTTTTTTGTTAACAAAAACTAAGTTCAAACTTCATTTCAGAGTATGATATCAAGATATTAATTCTGTTCCAAACATTTTTTTTAACTAATAAGTCCCCCAAGTTGTCCGTTGATCAAGTGATTCCAAGACTGCTGAATTTGCAAAAACTAGCTCTACACAGTGGCGGAGCCACAGTGTTAGCACATGGGTCAGCGGATCCAGGTGGATTTTCTGTTCAAAAAGTTTTACTGGTATAATTCTATAAAAACTACGTGGATTTTCAGCAGTCTTGGAATCACTTGATCAACGGACAACTTGGGGGACTTATTGGTTAAAAAAAATGTTTTACTGGTATAACCATTGATAATTTTAACCAAGCGATTGTGGTCGAGTGGCGCGAGGCGAATTCGTTGGTCTTAAGGGCCGCGGGTTCGATCCTCCTCCTCAGATATGCCCAAGTGTTTGGCCAGGCAATTGAGTATCTAATTCCCATAGTAACAAATGGGCTGCCTCGCGCCGAGGGGTTAGTCCTCTGGGGATTGAGATACCTCCAGGTTAATCAAAAAAAAAAAAAAAAAAAAAAAAAAAAACTATTGATAATTTTGGCTAGATGAACCCTGTAAAACATGTTTATTTTTAGAGATTGACCCTCCCATCTGAATTTTGGGAAATTGCCAAAAATCTCATTTTCAAAGTATTATTTCTTTTTATGTATACACTAACCACTTTTACCCTCGTCTTCAATGAAAGGTAAAAGACATTTATAACATTTTGATTAACTTTAACAAAAAAAAACATATGATTAACTAATCTAAACCTAAAACATCAATTCTAAACCCTAAATTATCAACTCTAAACCCTAAACCATGAAACATCAACTCTAAACCCTAAACCCTAAACCCTAAACCCTAAACCCTAAACCCTAAACCCTAAACCCTAAACCCTAAACCCTAAACCCTAAACCCTAAACCCTAAACCCTAAACCCTAAACCCTAAACCCTAAACCCTAAACCCTAAACCCTAAACCCTAAACCCTAAACCCTAAACCCTAAACCCTAAACCCTAAACCCTAAACCCTAAACCCTAAACCCTAAACCCTAAACCCTAAACCCTAAACCCTAAACCCTAAACCCTAAACCCTAAACCCTAAACCCTAAACCCTAAACCCTAAACCCTAAACCCTAAACCCTAAACCCTAAACCCTAAACCCTAAACCCTAAACCCTAAACCCTAAACCCTAAACCCTAAACCCTATTTTTGAAATATCATCTTTACTTGGTTGGATTCGAACTATTTTCACTTCCTTGACTTCATAGAAACAAAAGTATATATAGGTAAGTGTTAGAAATTTTAAAAAGAAAATAAAACATTTTCTCATCTAATTATTCAATTTGGGTTAACCAGACCCAACCCTCTCGTTTAGGTCATTAACAATTGCGCGTGATGAACCCTATCACATCCATTTGGTACTAATTGACTTGTTTTATGGATACAGTTCGACAACCCAGATTCACTTTAGTGTATAATACGTTCACTTAATATACCCGAAACATAACAACGACAATCATCCACAGAGTATATTCCACATAGAGAGTAATTATGTAAAACAACTATCATCAAATATAAGCTTCTTTTTATTACAGCAATAATTTACATAAAAATTGTAAACTCCGGAGTCTCAGAAGCATGCGTCCAGAACACAACAGCAGCATATGGCAGCACAACTGCCAAAAGACAAGACCACTTAGATTAGTTGTCCATTTTTTCTCTTAACAATTTTTATGTAGAGATGCGTGAGTTTATTTAAAATAGCAACAGTTTCTGAAAACCTAAAACACACAACATTTCCTTTAGCAACGTACGTAACAGTACATGGTTTAATTTTGAGTATTTTGCAATAAATTGATCAACGTATTAATCATATAAAAGTAAATTGAAAGAATATGTATATACCATCCTTTCCAAAACCCATCGCCCTTAGACTTCGTCTCCACTGCGGCCGCAGGAGGATCACCCAACATCACATCTCTTGTTGGATAGCCTATCGGCGGGGGGCCTGTGTACTGCCCCTGTGGAGGTTTTTCCACTACAGCAGCTAAAAAGAATAGTAATTAAGTTACATAACTAATTAGTGTTTATGGACTAACTGTTGGAAATTAATACGGATATCGATATCGATCTTCAATTAAAAAAATGACTGAAGAAGAGGACTACCAGAAGATTGGCTGTGATCGGTTTGGAGCATTCTAACTTAATGATAAGCTGACGGGAGCTGAAGATTATGAAGAGGAGATCGAGTGTTGTGGTCTTAATTTAAAGTAGACGAATATTATGAAGTCTTATAAGAAACTAAATCATTATACTAGTAGTTATCAAGGGTTGGTGATCGTATATAAAAATAGCTAGAGGTTATGAAGACGCGGACGAGAAAAGCAGGTATGGACTTGGTAACATTATTTTTTTTTGAAAAAAGGCTTTCATATTTAAATTGCAATGCTGAAAATAAAGTTACAAGGCTATGAGTTTTGACATCATAGAGATCAAAGTAAAGTTTGGGAAAGAAAGATGATTGACAAAATCATATGGAGCTAGAGAATTAAAGCAAAACACTCTGAGCATTTGAAGAAATTGAGAGAGGGATTAGCTCACTAAATAACTTTAGTTTTGGTCTCCGTGACGACCTCTGCCTCGGCAGCCCCGGCTTTTGCGACCTCTTACCGTGTGCCATTGCATATCTTGGACCTTCTGAGATGGTTTCAACTCTCTTCCATGTCGTGATCTTTGAGCCATTTCATATTCATTAAAATAACCTGTACAATCACCTGTGAAAGGAGTAAAAGACAAACCTCCAGAAGTAGATGGTGGAATATCATTTGAAACTTTGGGCGGGGGTGTTAATAAAACACTCCCAGTGACTGAAAAATCTCCCAGAGTAGCTGCATGGTTTGTATTAAGCGGAGCATTTTCAGACAAGGCTGAATTGCTAGAAGGAGTGTCTGTTACTGTTGCTTTAAATATGGTGGCTGGAGTAGATGGTTCTGACTCAGTAGTTGTTGGGAGGATTTCAACAAAGGATGAAGGTGTAGAGGCTAGTACTTGGCCATCAAATACTGATGTAGAGTTCAAAGTAGCAACTGATGAAATAGGCAATGCTTCCATGGCTTGAATGACTGTGGTCGAGACTGAAGTGGGTGGAGCATGGATTGAACCAATATTCTCAGTAGGTGAAGGAGCCATAAAAGTACGGATATTTTCTGTGTCTGATGAAACGGCAACAACAGGAGTTCTTGTGACTGACGCAACGGCAACAACTGGAGTAGAAACTGTCGGTATAGTGGCTGAATCAATATTTGCCACAGTAGCAGAAGCAGAGATACTCGTACCATCTGGAATAACTTCAGAGACAAAAACAGAAGGGTAAACACTTGCAGCAGGAAGCAACTTGGTAACATTATTGGAGTGGTTAAATTCAATTTATGTATTATAGAATCTTATAGTATGTGTTAATAATAGTTATATATATAATTATATATATATATATATATATACTATGAAGGTTTTTCCAAGTTTGATTTTTTATCCAAATATAGTTCTTAATTAATGAATCTAATCTATTAAATTAGAGTCCTATTTTTATCTACTTAAAAATTGTCATTTTAAATTTTGGATTTCACATTTCATTAGAAATAAACATCTACAAAATTTATTGTTAACAATTAATTGATTGTTTTTATATGTATTTGACTATCCTATATTTGCTGAAGTTGTGCCTATATAATTATATAATGTGTTAAATAATAATAAATTTAAATTTCATATACAAATCAAAATGTTTAGCAAAATAAAGTAGTATGTATGTAATCTACTTATCGTATACATTAACAAGATATCAATTTTTTTTAATAAAAATGTGTGTAATTTGTTAAAATGAAATAAAAAGTTAATGTTTTGATAATGAAAATACAAAATGTAAGTTATATATAAAATTAAAAAATATATGTGCTTCGTGCGGGTTAAACTCTAGTATTATATGATCCAACGTTGGACATGATGTTATGTTTGAAAACTAACGTGTTATGAAATTTATTGTGTTTGCGTTTATGATTATTTGATTCATGGTTATTATTTCATAACTATATATACTTTCATCGAAACTACTTTATACAAATTTATGAAATAGTATGGTGTTTTAATACTTGTATTTAATATTTTCATCAAAATGTGAATAATTCTCTTAATATATATTGACATTTATGTCTGAAACAACCAAAAAATGTACTAACGACGCCGTGTTTGAACAACCTAACTCATTAATTTACCAAATTTTGCTATGGTCCTTAAAATTACGCGTAAACTGTTTGAAATTTCTAAAGTATTAAAGATTCGGTTTTCACTTGTGAATTTGAAGTTATACGTTAACTAGAGCATTAGGTCTTTGAAAATGAAAGAATATTCACTAAAACATTATAATCTTTAATGCTACGTACTAGAGCTCAATTTTGATTTCGCGACAGAAAAATATGAAAATTATATATGGGTTATCATTCATTGAGATGGTTGAGATATCACTGTTAGGTATACTTAACTTTTTCAATAAATTTTTTATTTGTTTGAAAGCCCTCTAAATAAGTGCGTATTAGTTAAGAATCTAAGGTGGCGGCTTAAAGGATAATGACGCAATTTCAAATTAAGGAGACGATGTGATATCATTTTGAAGAGAACGTGTAGAAGTTTAGACCATCTTTATCCCTAATACTCTTTTTTTTTTTTAACGTCTGAATCGATTAATAATCGGAAGTGGTGGAAGCACCCAACAAAGAACAAACCTTGACAGTCAAGGTAATGAAAATAAAGAAGAAAACAGCGACAACATTCTAAATAAGAATCAAACTTCGCTTCTGATTGTTTCTCTAGCGATTCGATCATGAAGCCAGGAAGGACCCCCCAAAGCCAAATATGATTGGAAACGTCCATCTCGAAGCACACTCTTCGCAATGTCTTTAGCGATTCCATTGGTCGAAATCTTTTCCTCATCAAAGTCCAGACTTTCAAACTCTTCCTTGAGATTTCTGATTTTTTCCAACAAAATTCTGTATCTAGGCCACTGTTGA
The DNA here is from genome assembly GCF_000695525.1 of Brassica oleracea var. oleracea. Taxonomy (NCBI): domain Eukaryota; kingdom Viridiplantae; phylum Streptophyta; class Magnoliopsida; order Brassicales; family Brassicaceae; genus Brassica; species Brassica oleracea. Next base: position 32,149,682 of record NC_027748.1, on the reverse strand, counting down.
GGCTTCTTCAGAGCTTCTACTACGTACCTCATGATAATCCACAACAACCGTCACTCTCGATACTCCTAGTTCCCGCAAGCTAGAAAGAGCCCATATCACGCTTCGGAGCTCCGCCACAAAGCGATTAGGTGCGTGAGTTATCGCATCACGAGCATGGTATGAGACTTTACCTATCTGATCTCTTGCAATCCAAGCAACACCACTGAGAAGATGAGCATTCCTCCAGTTTGCATGAATATTACACTTTATGACTCCATTCTCAGGCGGATTCCATTTATCTTCACTCTCCAATCTCGTATTCGTATGAGCACGAGGAGGTTGTACCTTGTTTAACTCGAACCATTGCTCCACTTCTTCAAACATGGCTCGTAAAAGTCTCGCTGAGGATTCTTGTACGTGAGCGTAGATAACAGAGTTCCTGTTTTTCCAGATTAATCATAGCACCCATGGGATAGAGTGTCGTATAGCCTCTGTCTTACTCAAGTCCTGCATTGCATCAAAAACATAAGCCACATTCTCTTCCAAGGAATGTTGTAGAACCCCTGCAGGCAATGCTACACCCACGTCTGCCCAAATTCGAGAAGCCGTCGTGCATTGGAATAAGACATGGTTTATAGTTTCTGCTCCATCATTGCAGAGTTTACAGGCCGGCTCCACACCCAGCCCTCTGGAATTTAGCCTCTCAGCAACAGCCACCGCTCCTGATATAACCCTCCATAGGAACATTCTAATTTTTGGTAATGTGGGGATTTTCCAAACACGTTTCTTCAAGGCAATCCGAGTGAGTTCTTGAGGAGAGATCTGACCTGCTGACTCCATTTTTCCTTGCAATATCAAATCGTATCTTGTTTTGACTGTGTAAGCACCATGTTGAGAGTAAACCCAAACAAAGCCGTCATTAACGTCACCTGGAATCATTTGTCTGATACGGACCACTTCATTGGGAGGAAAAAGTTCCGTCAGCATCTCAACATTCCAGTTCCCTGTATCATCCAGTAATGTTTCCACCTTTAGATTAATATCTATGAAGGTTTGTCTGTTAACTGGACGAGGAGGCACCCCATCCATGATCCATTTGTCTCCCCACACCAGCGTAGATCTTCCATTCCCAATGGATTTTGTGAGCCCCTTAATCAATAGTTCTCGACCAAATATGATACTCCTCCAAGCATACGATGGCCTATACCCTTTGCCACATTCCAAAAACTCTTTATTAGCATAGTACCAGCCTTTGTAGACTTGTGCTAGTAGACTTTGCGGATCGCTTAGCAGTTTCCAAGCTTGCTTGGCCAGCAAGGCTTGATTAAAATCTTCAATGTCACGAAAACCAAGCCCTCCTAACTCTTTCGGCTTACATAAATCTGG
>NC_027748.1:32139249-32147789 GCF_000695525.1 Brassica oleracea var. oleracea | reverse complement strand
TCACATGTACCAATGCCTCTGCACATAGTATGAATAGGAAAGGGGACAATGGATCCCCTTGACGGATGCCACGTTCTGGTGTAATTCTTCCATACGTTTGGCCATTGAGGAGCACGGTATAAGAAACCGATCGAATGCAAAGCATGATCCACTGGATCCATCTCTCCGCAAACTCCATTCTCTGAAACAGCACCTCAAGGAAACTCCATTCAACTCTGTCATAAGCTTTTGACATGTCGGTTTTGATAGCAATGAAGTCCCCTTTGCAGTTTGGGTTGGTTTTGAGTCCATGTATCATTTCATGCGCTATCAGCAGGTTATCTGATATTAATCTTCCGGCTACAAATGCACCTTGTGTCGGCGACACCAGAAAAGGCAAAATCCCTTCTAACCTTGCACATAAGATGTTAGATATGATCTTATACGATACTGCACACAAGCTGATCGGCCTTAGGTCTGACATGCCTGCTGGGTTTGGTTTCTTCGGGAGTAGACAGAGCTGTGTGAAGTTCCAGTCCTGCGGAATGATGCCTTCCCTGAAGAATTTTTGGACTTCTATGATAACCTGCGGGCCAGTGATAGACCAGAAGTTTTGAAAGATATGCCCCGTTATGCCATCTACTCCAGGAGAGCTATCACTTTTGATTGCTTTCACAGCTCTCTTTATCTCTGCATCAGTGACATGTTTTGTCAACTTTAAGTTCATTTGTTCTGTCACCTTTGGAGCGAAATCTTGCAGAAGCTCTGTTGCATCAGTAGGCTGAGAGGTGGAGAAAAGTTTTGTGAAATATTGTATAGCAATCTCTCCTTTAGCCTCCTCTGAAGTATGTTCAATACCACCAGGATCAGTGAGGCTTGTGATGAAGTTCTTCATCTTTCTAGTTCTCGCCCAACCATGGAAGATTTTTGTGTTCTTGTCTCCCGCTTGCAGCCAGTTATTTTTGCTTTTGAGCTTCCAATATTCTTCTTCCTCCAGAAACAACTTCGCTAGTTCCAATTTCAGGTACACGATCCTGTGCATAGTAGGAGAGGTCTTTTTCTCTTCTTCCTCAAGTTCCACTCTAAACCTCATGATCATCTTCTTGGAGTTACTAGCCTCATTACGTTTCCATTTGGAGAGAGCCTTGCGGCATGAAGCAATGCGGTCTGAGACTGTGTTGATGCTGCCATTATGGGATGTGTTCCAGCTTTGTCGTACTATCTCCTCAACCTCAGGGTTGTTACTCCATCGTTTATCGTACATGAAGCGACCAACATGTTTTGTGCCAGCTCCTATTATTTTTGTCAGTATAGGTCTATGATCAGATCCGAGCCTTTCCAGATAGTGTGTGTATGAGCGAGGGAATAAACGAAACCATTCCGCATTTCCAAAAGCTCTGTCAAGCCTGCATTGGACCCATACGTTCTCTTTCACCCCATTATTTACTACTTCTCTGACTCCGACCCAAGAAAACTTGTCTCCAGAGCTTGGGACTTCCTTGATACGACAGCCACTTGCCATATTCCGGAACGGGTAAAAAGATGATTCCTCACGAGCTGGACCTCCACTCTTTTCAAAAGAGTTCATCAACTCATTGAAATCACCAACTAAGCACCAACCAGCATTCCTGTTCAAGCCAATAGTCTTAAGATTGTCCCAGACTATCTGACGTTTATGACGAACAGGGTCTCCATATACAAAGGAGATAAAATAAACCAAGTATCGTTGCTTTACTCTGGCGTCAATGATTCTATCACTCGATGATAAAATTTCTACTTCGTGTGAATTTCGCCAGAACAGAGCCAAACCACCGCTAAGACCCACTGGGTTCACCAAAAAACTGTTATCGTAACCCAACGATCTTTTGAAACCTTCGACGTGATCACTAGAGTTTTTAGTCTCTAGGAGAAACAGGAAGTCATGGAGATGCTCACGACACATCTCCTCCAGACGTTGAACTGTCAGGACGCTCCTCAAACCCCGACAGTTCCAACTGAGCGACGTCATTGAGGATTGGATGGTTTCTGGTGAACCATCAAACCTTCAGCTTGTTTCGACATCTTTGAGGAAACCTCCATCTCCTCTCTCGCCTTTCTCTTAACATTAGTCTCCTCTACGTCCTGTAGGTTCTTTTGAAGACCTGACTGAGTCTCTTTACGAGCTCCTGAAGGGGTTTGTTTAAACCTTTTCCAGGAAGTACCTCTGCGCTTGGATGCTTTGCTTCCACCACTAGTACCTGAGGCAGAGTGATTTTCATGGCCTATGGAGAAAGCAGCACCTGATTTAGAGGGCACGAACTCGCCAGCTCCTTCAATATCTTTCTGGAGCTTCTCCCCTGTCGCGGGCTGTCTCATAGTCATCATGAAAGGATTCTCATTTAGATGGGTCTCAGTTCGAACTCCATCTGCGCGTGGATTTATGTTAATCTCACGTTCATGGGTGGATAATGGAGATATGTTAGACCCTTCTCCTATATTTTGATGACCTACAGCTTCAGCTTCAGCCGTGCGGAAATCAAACACCCTTCCCACGTTTCTATTTTGGACACCAGAGATTATAGGCTGATCTTCCAGACGCAAGTAGGAGCTTTGTGCGCCAGGATTAGATGACAGATCTTGTAGAGCCTTTTTCATCTTATATTCTCTTAACCGACGTTCTTCAGGATCAGTGCAGTTCATATACATTTGCATCTCCTCAAACACCTCCGGAGCTACTACAGATCACGGTGCAAAGCCAGGAGGGGCTGTTGGTGTAGACAAGAGTGGCATTAGCGTGCCCACCAAGTCAGGGTGGTGTTGACGGTGCACCAGGGGGGTTATTGCAATTCCTTTCCCTTTGTCACATGCGTTCCCACTTTTGTTCTTGAGACCTTGATAAAGAGGACACCTCTGTTTCTCATGTGACAGTCTGAGACAGTGAAAACATTTCTTTCGAACCCTTTCATACTCCACGTCTACCGTAGTACTCCCTCCATTAGGTAGATTCAATAGCTTTGTGTCTCGCACAGGCTGTTGGAGATCCAAAATGATCCTCACTCTAATGTACTCTTGGAGATGAGGTTTCTCCGGGTCAAACTCGATATCTTTCACATGACCAATTGGGTTTGAGACAGCCCTAATGGTTTTTAGTGTAAGATAGTTCACCGGTAGCTTATGTAGACGAATCCACACTGATGCTTTCTTTAAGAAGTCTGATGGAGGGAACTCCATCCAGCGATCCATAACCATCCCCCAGTCATCAAAGGTCCGAAAGCCATGTTTCATCACCATTTAGAGGTCTGTTTCTAGATCGAAGATGAACTGAAAGCTTTCCTTCGATAGGGCTATTCCTCGCACTCGCTCATAGACTTTCCAGATCTTAGGCATCGTGCGTAGCATCCGTTGCATATTTTGGCATTCAGGGTTCAAGAGTCTGCCTATCAAGCTACTTCCAGTACGAACTGCATCACTGAAATCTTCATCCTCCGTCAGCGTAACCGGTAAATCCTCCTTAATGGACATTGCTTGCATCACTTTAGCTAGTCCTTCGTCCATCAGTAACAGAAACAAGGAACTTTCAAACCAAAGGGGTTTCTTTCTCGTTGCTAGATAGCGATTTGTGTAAGGCGGCTGAAGAGAAAACCCTACAAAAACACCTTTTTCCTTTGAAGATTTGAGGGAAAAGTAGATATTTGGCGATATTCTCGTAATATCTTGAGCGAATATTTGGAAAATTTCCAAAAAATTCTGTTTCGCGGCAAGGTAGATCCCTCCGTAAGTTATCTCCTTCCTGATTGGTTGAGCCAAAGTCTCTACCGGTGGAAGAGTATTTGGCTTTGAGAGAGAATCTCAAAGAAAAAAACGTCATCCCTAATACTCTTTTAAGGGTCCTTAATGAATTTTTAGTAATAAATTTAATCTTTAGTGGGCTTAATAACCTCTATTAAGGAACTCCCATTTTAAACGGTCCAATGGGGGTTTCTTAATTAGGGATTCTTAAATTTTTTAAAAAAATTGATTTATTGGACAAAACATATTAAAATATAACATTTTAAACATAAATTAAAAAAATGAAAATAAAGATTAGTACAATAATCGAGAATATTTTGAAGCAAACTTCCGAACTTAGTTGTTATCTTCAGAACTCTCCAAATTTATGCCATATGTGTTCAACCAAATTAGCTTTCAGTTGTTGATGCTTATGTGGATCATGAATTCGACTTCGAGCACCCATCATATTGGTGATATTTGAAGGGATATCTATTTCCACATCGACATCGACATGTGAACTCTCGGTGTCTTCTCCTTGTTGGAACTCTGAAACATTAAGCAGAGAATATCCATCTCGTACGTCTTCTACTATCATATTATGGCTCTCATAATCTTCCCAATTTTGGTTTTGTCCCAAAAAAGTGCCGGGTTTTTAATAATGGCAAAGTGAGCTTGCAAGACTCCAAAAGCACGCTCGACATCTTTTCGGACAGCTTCTTGTTGTTTAGCAAATAAAACCGCTTTCGGTCCTTGTGGCTCCCGAATAGATTGGATAAAAGTAGCCCATTTCGGATAAATACCGTCAGTGAGATAGTAAGCCAAATGATACTCCCTTCCATTGACCGAGTAAGTGACTTGCGGTGCTTTACTTTGTATTATGTCATCAAAAACAGGTGAGCGATCAAGAACATTGATATCATTTAAGGTATCTGGAGGTCCAAAAAACGCATGTCATATCCAGAGATCAAATGAAGCAACCGCCTCTAAAACAATTGTGGGTTTTCCCGAACCACGTGCATATTGCCCTTTCCAAGCGGTGGGACAATTCTTCCACTCCCAATGCATACAATCGATGCTTCCTATCATCCCAGAAAATCCACGGAACTCACCAGCATGAAGTAGACGTTGAAGATCGTCCGGTGTTGGTCTTCTTAGGTACTCATCGCCGAATAAAGATATTATTCCTTCCACAAAATGTTCCACACATGACCGAGCAGTAGTTTCAGCGAGTCAGAGGTATTCGTCAACAGCATCCGCCGCATTACCGTATGCCAAGATACGAATGGCTGCTGTACACTTTTGAAATGGAGAGAGACTAAGCCGGCCGAGAGCATCTTTTTTTTGTCGAAAGAATTCAACTTCATTGGAGAGTTGACCAACAATACGCATGAACAATGGATTGTTCATTCTAAATCACCGTCGGAATAGATTTTGAGGATATGTTGGGGTTTCACTGAAATACTCATCTCATAAACGTTTATCGCCTTCTTCACAATTTCTTTTGATGTGAACTCGTTTTTTCCTTCTTTTTTTTGACTTCTTGATCACCATAATTAATGGCTAAATCTTTGAATGTTTGCTCAAAATATTGATCAACATCTTCTTCAAAATATTGATCAAAATCAACTACTTCCACATAATTGTTATGAGAAGAAGAGGCCATTGAAGGAGAAAATAAAAAAAATTGTGAAGATGAGAGTGTTTGTGTTTTGCACTCGTTTGTGTACGTAAGGAGTGTTTGTATTTTGCAAATAAACTTTAGAATGCAATGCTGTATTATATAGAGAAGCAGAGGCTATACAAAATAAACTTTAGAATGCAATCAACACATACATATTGTGACACAAGCAGACACATACGGAGACGCATCTTGTGGCACAAGCAGACACATCTTGTGACTCTACAAGAGACTTTACAAAAGCAAACAGACAAACATACACGAAAACAAGTAACAAGTACACACACAAAAAAAGTTAACTCGTGACTCTTGCATCTTGTGACATCTTCCCTCTCGTGACTACATCTTGCAGTTCGTGACTCACCCATCTTGTGACATCTTCCCTATTTCCTCTCTGCAAGTACACACACGAAAACAAGTTCAACATTTTCACATAATAAACTCTCTGCAATACACAAGAACATTGAACATTAAGCATAACATTGAAATAAAACACAGAGTTCAAACAACTAAACAAGAACAAGAACAGGAACATAACAAGAACATGAACAAAAAGATGCTCCTTTTTTAACATATACAAGAACAGAAGCATAACATTAAACATGCCACAGATGCAGCCAACATGAAGCTAGTTATCGAGCATCTCTGTAAGAAGCTTAGCCTTTAGTGCTTCTTCTTTTTCAGAAAATGGCTCTTGTTTAGAAATGAGACTGTCAAGCAGACTCATTTTCGAAACTTTCTCTTGCAGGGCTAAGTCTTTCTCTTTCAGGGCAATGTCTTTCTCTTTAATAGAGCACATGGCCTGAAACTTAGCCGCAGCCTCCTTATCTTCTATTGGTTTCTTTGCAGAAGTGGCTTTAGAAGCCTTAACACCAGCTGGACATTTGGTAGGTTGGTCATCCAGATTGATAGTAGCTTGAGAGCGTGCTGTTTCCGATCCATCCTCACACTTTCTCTTCCTAGCGTTTCCACCCATCTTAGTATTAGCCTGCTCACACCATTTCTGGTCATAACGGAGCTCCTCCCAAGCATGGTGAAGGTTAAACTTAAGCTTTTGATCGTTGTAAAAAATTTGGTGTGCCAGTTCACAACATCACTCTCACTCTGACCACTTGTTTTCTATCTTGTTGCAGCCGTATAGCATTCACTGAACTTGCACACAAGATCGTTCATCTTCTGCCACCTTTGCTTACACTGAAGAGGTTCTCGCTTATCACCTCTCCTCACCTTTGGACTTGCTGAATAGTAAGCTGCAATGCGGTTCCAGAAAGTTCATGCTTTCTGCTCATTGCTTATGATAGCATCCTTGCTTGTGTTTAACCAGGCGCTAATGAGCACTAGATCATCAGAGGGCTCCCATTTCTTTCTTTCTTTGCGTTGGGTAGGTGAGTCTTTACAGAAGCTTGATGTTTTAGTATTTTGGGTACTAAAGAGAGGGAGTTGCGATGATCCGAGTTCAGGAAGGGGATTCTCTTGTTGACTGTTAAGCAGATCAACAAAATTGGGGGACTGGCTATATGGATTATACGAATCCATAACCTAAATTAAACAAAGAAGAGAGAAGAAGATGTTGGAAGATGAAGAGAAGAAGATGTTGGAAGATGAAAAGAAAGAAAAAAATGATAATCGATTTTAAAGATGAAAAGAGAAGAAGATGTTGGAAGATACGACTCCTTTAATTGTCTTTACTCTTTGTTGCGTAAAGCTGAACTGACATATAGCTAACATATTTATTACCTAACCAAGCATTAATCATATGCATTCATCACACGCTTTCATTCTAACCACAACCTAATTCTCACAACCAAATGATCTTAAACTCTGTCAACTACTATCATCTATCAAATCGCATACGTCTTTTTAAAATTAACAATGGAAAGTATACCTTCCAGAGTAGAAGTCGTTCTTCTTCACAGGATCAGTGACCTCAATCTGATGAAACACAAGCCTTTCATTGTTTCGGTAACTACAACATATCTACAAAACCCTCCAAAAAACAGATACAAAACTGATAAACAACTAATAAGATCACAGATGAAAACAACAACTTAATGAAGGGGATGATGATTGAGACATACCTTCTTGTTTCCTCCCTCAACTTCGAACCTTTTTGTCTTTCGGAGTTTCAGAGAGTTTTGATAGTTTCGCCACAATCCCGACGACATCCTACAAAAAAGAAACAGAGAAATTCAGTGAGAGACATCAAACTATTTGAAGAAAGAAGGAGAGAGGAATCGAGGGACTCGCCGTGGAACTGAGAAGATTTAGAGAATCGATCGACGGAGGAATCGAGGGATAGAGGAATCGTGGTGTGTTTCCATCGGTGGTGGGTTTGGATCATTCCTCTGTCACGGAGAAGACAAGAACGAAGACGGACGATGGGTGGCGGAGGATCGTTGGTGGGGGATCCGTGTGGAGGATCTGTGTGGAGGATCAGTGGTGGGTTTCGTCGTTTCGATCGGTTTCGTCCCTCTCCTTGTTGCAGAGAACACAGAGAAAACAAAGAGACGAAGTGAGAGAAGAAAAGAAAGAAAGAAAAGAAAAAAAAAACTTTAATTGGGAGGCAAACACGTGGGTTTACAACCTCACATATATTCGATCACAAAACACTTCTATTAAGGACCAGTAATCCATATTTTCTTTTCTTCTGATTTAATTTTAATCCACTTAATACCTAAGGACCTAGTTAATAACCTGCGTTAATGGTGGTCTTATATAGTACTAGTGTTTGCGCCAGTACTATTTAAGGGTAAAGATTTCATTAATTTTAACATGTATTAAAACTACAGTCTACAGTTTTTGGTTAAAAATAGAAAATGATTGTCTTCTGGTTAGCTATTCTTGGGTTTGTGAAAAGATAATGATTAATTTATTATCTTAATCATTTTAAAATAGTATGCATTGAAGAAAATAAATAATTCCGGATCATGCTAATCAATGCATTGCAATGTTTGTAAACGACAAATATATATCCTTCCGTTCCCGAAATTAAGATGTTTTAGATTTTTTACTTGTTCCACAAAGATATATTTTCTATATGTTTAAGGTACTTTTTATACTTTTAAGAAACATTAAATGAAAATATTTGAATTGATTAAATTTCATTGGTGAAAAGTTATTGGAAAATGTATAA
>NC_027748.1:32136238-32137700 GCF_000695525.1 Brassica oleracea var. oleracea | reverse complement strand
TCTGGGCAATGGTATGCATGAGGAATTTACGTCAATTTCAGGTTACGTTTGCAACGGATTGTTCTCAATTGGTGAAGATGGTTTCAATACCAGAGGAATGGCCTGCTTTTGCAAATTATTTGGATGATATCAAGATTCTGCAAGAGAGTTTTACCCGATCAGAGATTATCTATGTACCCCGAACGCAAAATACAAAGGCGGATAGACTAGCACGCAGTGTTAGGAAGCAGCCGTCTTTCGTCGTTCACATGGATGCAGATCACCCAGTTTGGTTTACAGAGTCAGTCTGAGTCTGTAAAAGTCGATGACAAAAAAAAAAAAAAAAAAAAAAAAAAAAGAGTGAGCTTTTTTTTTGCCTTTCCACATCTTTTAAAACTTGCATCTATTAGTCATTAGTATTAATTAGTAATGGGGTACAGTTTTTTGAAGCATGGAAAAGGCTATTAAACAGAATATATATTTTTGAAGAGGAACGAAATAGAAAGTTGAAAACCCTAAACCCTAAAACCCTAAACCTTCAAATCCAAACCCTAAAACATCAACTCTAGGGTTTTAGGGTTTAGGGTTAAGGGTTTAGGGTTTACTTTTAGAGTTTAGGGTTTAGAGTTTAGAGTTGAAGGTTTAGGGTTTAGGGTTTAGAGTTGATGTTTTAGGGTTTAGGGTTAATTTTTTAGGGTTTATGGTTTAGAGTTTACTTTTTAGGATTTAGGGTTTAGTGTTGATAGTTTAGGGTTTAGTGTTGATGGTTTAGGGTTTAGAGTTGAAGTTTAGGGTTTAGGGTTTAGAGTTGAAGGTTTAGAGTTTAGGATTTAGAGTTGATGTTTCGGGGTTTAGGGTTTAGAGTTGTTGTTTCGGGGTTTAGGGTTTATAGTTGATCTTTCAGGGTTTATGGTTCGTATTTCAAAAAAAATAGGGTTTAGGATTGATGGTTTAGGGTTTAGGGTTCGTATTTAAAAAAAAGTAGGGTTTAGGATTGATGGTTTAGGATTTAGAGTTGAGTTTTAGGATTTAGGATTTGAATTTCGAAATAGTATAATTCGAAAAAAATTAAAAAATTATTTTTATTTTTCAAGATTTTTATTATTTTAAATATTTATTTATTATATATATAAAGAACAAAGGCATAAGAGTTTTTTGTCACTTAGTGAATAAAATATTTTTGAAAATGTCTATTTTGTAGTGGTAAAAATAAAAAGTGGTATATTGAAAGTGGTAATCATGTAATTTTTCCGCGAATTTTCTAGCTCCGCCACTGGCTCCACATGAATTCGATAGTTTCGAGAAAAATCATTTTATTAATGTAATATTTAATTTTTTTGTATACTAATTTCGTTTGAACATGTGATTTTTATGTTTTACTTATACTTGTCTTGTTGAATTAACTTCGTAACTGTTTAAAAGTAACAAAATTATAAATCTTATCATACATCTTTCGTAGTGCGGGGAAGAAGTGGACTCTAGA
>NC_027748.1:32128989-32136138 GCF_000695525.1 Brassica oleracea var. oleracea | reverse complement strand
CGACGATTTTTTCCCTCAGAATCCTTGATGTTTTCTTGTAGTGAAAGCCTTAAAGTCTCTACAGTTGAAACAACAATCAGACCCTAGGTTTTTTTTAACCAGCTGCCACCTTACTCACTCGAACGAAAATCTAACGGAGCATAATCCAACAATTGCTAGCGCGGCGGATAAGCCTCGAAGCGGCTGAAAGGAACGCGAGATACAAACTCTAGTATAGGGCTGTTCGTTTGGAAGCCGCAGCATCATGCGGCTGCGTCATGTTCGTTTGGTTGTTGTTCGTTTTGCAGACACAGCCACAGACGCAGATTGTTGTTCGTTTCGTAGACGCGAGACGCGGCCGCAGACGCTGGAAGCAGTTTGGTGTTGTTCGTTTGGCAGACGATGCGACTATTTTCATTTAATTCATATTTTGTTTTCATAAATTTGTATACTTGTGTTTTAAGTAAATAAAATGTAGTTTAAATATATTTAGATCTATAACAATATTATATTTAATTGGTAATAAATTTTTAGTCAAATATATAAATATAACAACGTTTTTTGTCATAAATCATAAGCTAAATTAAGAAAAAAAATATTTATCAAAATATTTATCACAAAACAAAAGCTAAATAATACATCAAGTCTTAAACAAATATTTGAATATTACATAGAAATGACAATCAAAGTTATAATAAAAAAAACAAGTCATTAGCTAAAATATTCAATACGGTAAACAACTTCTACTATACTCATTTGTGATGTTCTTATGCAAAGCTTCCATCGCTCTATCACCGGCCGGCTCATATACAATATGTCCACCACCACCACCACCACCACCACCACCACCACCACCACCATCATCATCATCATCATCATCATCATCATCATCATCACCCACCTTCGTCTCCTTCTTCTTCATCAACATAAGCTTCTTCTCCTTCTCCTTTTCCATCATCATCACTTTGTCATTGTACAAAATCATGATTTTCCTGATGTGAATCACGAATGAAATTGTGTAGCGCCATCGTCTATGTCACTAGCTTAATCCACTTAACGATGCTTACGATCAAAAATCCTCTATTTTGCTTTATGTACTCAAAATTTCCTTTCAATCACTGATCGCAGACCTGAATGCTTTCGGTTAAACAAGTCTCGTGCACTAACTGGTGGTCCTCCTCTAGCAAACTGACAAAGATGATATTTTATACTACGATGCGGACCAAGATACGCCGTCCTGGTTGGATATCCCGAGTCAACTAGATAATACTTTCCAGGAGGAGGATGTAGGTATCATGTGCACTACCAGGTACACCGAGATATGCGTATATGAACTTCATGTTGAAGTTACATATAGCAAGAACATTCATTGTAGGATCTGGCTTTCTACCTTTATATGCTTCTACATTTTGACTTGGAGGGCGAACCGGCACATGAGTTCCATCGAGTGCTCCGATACAATCTCTGAAATAAGGCCAATACCGATAATCATTCCTTAAAACATGATTTCCTTCTGCAAACTCGCCTTCTTGTGGTCTTAGTGTATCCTCTGCAAACTTCAGAAGAGCACTCAAGACATCAAGCTTCCTTTGTACCGTATCCAATGATCTTTGATACCTTGCACCAATATCCCTCACAGTCTTATCATGACCAACAACCTCAGAAACATCGCAACAGATTCCTCAATTTAGACATTGTAAGACTCTTTCAATCCATATCGCTCAGTTAGCATCTTACACAAAGCTTCAAAGTTATTTGATTCATTCGAAGAATGTCATAACATTGCTGATCAGATTCATACATATGTTGTTGAACATGTCGCCATCCTGCTCCTCGATTTGTTCTGTGACTCAATCTCTCAGTAATAGCCACATCAAACAAACCAAGTTCATCATCATAATCACCATCCTCATCTTCCAATATCTATCTTTCAAACATCTACAAAACCATATTGAATAAATCATCATCAGAATGGATAATACTACAGACAAACAAAACATCCATAAGCAATTATTATAGACCAATCACATAGACTAATTTGTGTTTATATAAGTTAAACCAAAAATTTCTTTTCAAAGTGCTGAACATACAAACCGCATAAGATCAGACCAGAAAAGCAAATGTAATAGAGATTGATAGCAAAACAGACTCTTAGTAACAAATGTAACAGAGAATGTCATCACAATTCTCAATCGTTCCTAATGCATCTCTCAACAAAGAAAACAATTTGTGATGAATCCTTGTTTCTATGCAACATATTCTGATCAAACAGAGAGAGAAATGGAAAGAAACACGACGAAAGAACCAAACTGATCAAAGAACCGAACAAACCCATTAACCAAAGAAACAAGACAAGAGTTTAAACTTAAGCGTATCCTTGTTTCTATGCAAGACAAATAAAGACCAGCATCGATATCAAGCAGTCAACATCTACACTCAATTAAAATACTCAGAAACCTCAAGTTTAATAAAACTCATTCCAAGAACAAGAAGTGAAGTATTTTCTCAGCAAAGTCATTTGTTTCAAAACGTATAAACAAAGACCAGACAAGGATCAAAACAGAGGATGTGCACAAGATCATTAACACAAGACACAAAGGATGTTGTAAAGCCAAAAAAACTCAAGTTTCTTAACATTGATTGATAGCAAAACATATTCTTATTAACACAAGAAGATCAATACAGCAAAATAAAGGCACATATAGTGGCTCACATCAAATAGACAGTGGCTACAAATGAACAAGATTGATACTAAAAGGATTTAATATATATAAAGGCAGAGTTTCATACAAAGCGATACCAAAAGTTCCAACAAGTTCCAAAAACTAACTAACAAGTTCCACCAGCAAGATCACAAAAGGGTTCCAGAAACTAACTAACTAACTAGTCAATCATCACATTTTATCTTAGTCCTAAGTTCCAGAAGCTTAATCTTAGCCTCATATGTCTTAAACGTTATAAAGTCCCTTCAACTCCCTTCACTATCTATAAGCAGTTCAATTTTTGCTTCATATAATTGAGACCACTATCTCACTTCAGGCAATTCATACAGTATCTCTAACACATTCTCAACACTAGAGGCTTCTTGACGCTCCAACATCCGTTCCGCTATCCTATTCTTCACCTCAAGAGCTTCAGTCTTTTTTACACAAGCGTCTACATCCATATCTTTCTCCTTACACTTTATTTTTGCTCTTGAACTTCCAGCCTGAGTTTGTTTCCGAGCTTGTGACTGAGTTTATGTCTGAGCTTGTGGCTGAGTTTATGTCTCCAGTGCTTGAGGCTCTGCTGCTGGAATATCAACAAAATCAACTTCATCACCATCATCTCCACCCACTCTAGAATTCAAACTTGCTTCTCTGTGTTGAGCGCTCTATCATTCAGTTTCCGGTTACTACTACAGCAAGAAATTCCTCTTCAAACAGATCCATATTAGCAATCTCTTTGCATGCGGTTCTTTTAAGCCCATGACATTCATACATAACAAAAATAAAGAGTAAGTCAGTAGAAGTAGTAACATTGAATAAACCAAGCATACATGGCTGAAGTTCATGATTCCGAGTAACGAAACGAAGTTAAGTCACTAGCTTGAGAAATCATGGCCACAAAAAACTATTAACATCTCATGATGTTTTTGTATTCCAATTCACAGAGCTTTGGTCATGTGATTGAATATAGACGCATTATGTATTCAAATGGGAGACAATCCATATATGTAGTGTGTTGTATATATATGAACATGCCACAGTTATACTTATGCCACAGTTATAACGATACAACGACAAAAGCATGTTTATTGAGAAGGCCAAGATAAACTACAAATAAGCTGACACTTCAGTAGCATTATCTTTATGATAATAAAAGAATACAATACATGAACCACATAGTTGTTCCACAGAATTTAAGACAACAGATGGTGATACAATACAACATAGAGAAAACTACAAAAGAGTTGGATAACATGTATAGTCAACCGAACACTGCAAAACATAAAACTCATAGCTCAAAAAGAAACGAACAACACATACCAATATATATGCGCATACTGTAATTAAGCATTTTTCAGAATTGGTGTTTTAGGCAAACACAAATCTAGACGACACCTAAACGCTGTCTAAATTAATTTTTAGAACACTAACCAACTCAAACCACATGTAACTTTATAAGATTGCATAATCAACAGTAAGACAGTTCACAATTCATCAGAAGCTATGCTACATGTCCATAGCAATGAACACACAAGCAACATGAGACAGTAAATCAAATAATCAAAATCATAACAATGAATCAAATTCACTTGGAGAAAATTATCACTATCACACACTTATCTCAGATAAATGCAGTCAAATAACCAAATTTAAACTAAGAAACTGAAGCAAGACATGAGTACTAACCTTTTGGCGTTCGTTCCACCAATCATCCGATATGTAATCCTTCCCATCTCATCAAAGCTAAGCCATGTCCTATTGCACATCAACTTCCTATACTTGGTGTATTTTTTCTTACTGTTGTCGTACTTGTTCTTGAAAATATTCCAATTGGTATATCCTCTCTTAAACTTTTTTTTTTCAAACTGCTCCATGATGTAATGTTTCCTTGTTTGATTCATTGATGTCATTATGTTTCCTTTTTTCCTCTCACCCGTGTAAACTTGGAAAAAAATGGTTTCTTCGGAAAGCTAATTCTAAAAGAGTCCAAACTTAGTGCTAAATTAATCATTAAATCACAGAAACAAAGACATATAAATCACAAAAAAAAAAATTGATTTAAACACAAGTGGCTCAGGGAATTCAGCGAATTCAAAGACACCAAAAACAGATGTGACAAATAAATTATAAAGACAAAGCATGACACAGGCCCTAAAGCATAAACATGTACATCAGAAACAAGAGCACTAAATGTACACAAGCTCAACAAAAACAAATCAAACTTACATCCTTCGTCATTTTGAGAACAAAGGCTTTGGAAGAGATGATGGAACAATACTCGGATGGCTTGCTAAGGATGGATCTACGGCACATAAAATAGTAACATAAGACACAACAACTACACAATAAGCAAGGCTTAACTCATTACACAAAAAAAGGCTTCTTGGTTACAAGATAGAAATAATGAAAACTAGCAAGCTTCTCTTATACTTTATGTTTTAGATCAAAATCGAACATGTTGATGAACCAGAAAGATTCACAGGAAAAGATAATTAATTCTAAGTTGACCCTGTAATTTCATGCAAATCAACAAGTAAATTGGTGTATTAGATGAAGCTTAAGCATAACAAGTTTCAACACGCACCTCTAAACACAGAGTATCTGAAAAATAGTAGAATCTGGATCAGAGTGCGGGTCCTCTTTACAACTCCATTCTTGTTCCTCTCTTCTTCTATCTGCACTCTGACATAGGCACATCAAAAAAGCAAAACAAAGGGAAACTAATAGGAGAACGAGGAACACAATAGTGGTAAATTAAGTATTTTAAATTGTACCTTCAACAACAAAGTCTGTCTCCTTTATAGCTCTCTTTTCCACTTAACTCAGTAGCAAGTAACAACCTCTTCAACTAAAACAAAACAAAAGCTTAGAACCTTCAACTTGAACTAAAAACCTCTTCTCTTAGTATACATCTCAATTAAATCTATATCCGTAAATAAACCCTTTTCTTAGCATTGAAGCAAAATCATTAAAGCACACGACTTGCAAAGAACACACAACACAATCTGTTGTTCATCTTCAAAAGCCTAGCGAATCATTAACGCACGACTTGCAAAGTACACTAAGACAGTACAATCTGTTGTTCATCTTCAAAAGCCTAGGATTCAAAACTCCGAAAGCATCCTTAAGTATACAATCTAGTTTGCAAGATTATAAAAGAGTAAGAGAATGAACACATACACTCAATTCCGGAATGGAAAATGTTGATGCCAAACCAATAGAGGTAATTGTTGACAGGCGTTAGATCATAGACACTTGCAGAATCTGCAACATACCATCAATTCTTTAGAACAATAGACCTTCACCATCAGTAAACCAAACAGAGACAGTTCAGTTACCTCAAGGAAGAGATGGGTTTTCGTTGGGAAGAAAGAGAGCTCGAGATGGGTTTTCGTCGGAAAGAAAGAGAGCTCGAGATACGTTGGGAAGAGAGAGAGATCGAGATGCGGCGGAGAAGAGAGATAGATCGAGGTTGCGTCAGAGAAGAGAGATAACTAAAGGTTGCCTCGGAGATGAGAGAGCTTCAGAGATGGAGATGAGAGAGCTTTGCGTAGGAGAAGAGAGAATTGCGTCTGCGTCAATTAAGATTAGGTAATTTTGTAAGTAATAAAATAGATTAAGGGCAAAAGTGTAAATAAGGTTAGTAAACGCAGAATTTTTACTGCAACGCAGTGTTCAAATATTTTTAACGCAGAAACGCAGCGTTCGGATGCAGCGTTCGGACGCAGCGTTAGACACAGCTATTTGCATTAATCAAACGAACAAGCTTATATCAAAAATATAGACGCAGCTGCAGCCGCAAGAAGCTGCGACTGCCAAACGAACAGTCTTTATGTTAATTTTTTTTTTGTAACTAGTATATTTAATCAAATCCTCCTATACATTAAAAGAGAAGTCACTTTAGTGATTTCTGCTGACATGTCATTAAAATAGAGCTTCTTAGAAAAATTGTTATAATTCTATTGGTCGATTTTTTTTGAATTTTATTTTCATTTATTTTAATCAATCGCTTATGTAGGCAAGCCCAAAACAAAGCCCAAAACTATTGTCGATTTCGTTAAGCCCATATATAGCTAGGGGATAATAATTATCGATTTAGTTTAGCATTGAGCAAGATTTAGAACTAAGACAAATATTAAAAACTTTCCTTATTATTCAAACAGTAAACTTGCGCATGTTGATATCATATTAATTACATTTGCGTAGAAAATATTATAATGTTTCTAATTAGTAGGGGTGGGCGTTCGGGTACCCGTTCGGGTTCGGGTCGGGTATTTTGGATTTTCGAGTATTTCGGTATAGAGGTGTAGAACCCGTTCGGGTATTTCTGTACTTCGGGTCGGGTTCGGATATTTTTAGTTTGGATTCGGTTATTTTAGATCTGGTTCGGATATTTAGATTTTGAAAAAAAAAATTAAAATTTTCATTTCTCAAGTTTCTTATATTTAAAAATATAACTTTC
>NC_027748.1:32128655-32128791 GCF_000695525.1 Brassica oleracea var. oleracea | reverse complement strand
GTTGTTTGTTTTTAATAACTTACCTTTCTAATATGGATTACTTGTTCAAGTTGAAATCATTAAATATGCAAAAAACTTATTGACAAAATTTGTTTTTAATAACTTACATTTCTAATATGGATTACTTGCGCAAGTT
>NC_027748.1:32128129-32128504 GCF_000695525.1 Brassica oleracea var. oleracea | reverse complement strand
ATCATATTTATTACATTGCTTACAAAATATTTTAATGTTTCTAATTAAAATATAGCTTAATAAAAATGTAGGAAGTTCAAAGAGGTTTTGAACTTTTGTTAACCTATATTTCCGTTTGGTTGCACCGCTTTGGTAAGTGCTCTGTATATTGAAGTTTACGCTCTTTAGTGTTGTTTACACTCTCAACTAGGTAAAACTCAAATGACTGTAAATTATAGCTCTTCTTTCCGGAAAGAAAGTGAAGATGAAGCTAAAGGTTGTGTTTAGTAAGGTATCTGGTTCCGGTTACGCCCGTTACCATCTCACAGAAGTGTTTGTTACCGTCATCACTTCCCGATCCTTGAACTGTAAGAAAAATGTGTTTAGACGCAAAGG
>NC_027748.1:32124588-32127295 GCF_000695525.1 Brassica oleracea var. oleracea | reverse complement strand
ATATTATTCACCTAAAATAAAGAATTACGAAACATATACAATACAATCATAATTAATGATAATATAAAATCTGTTACTTCTAAAACTATACACTATTTATTCTATTTTTTGAATGAAAGTATCTTCGTAAACACACAAAATATTTTGTGACGTTGCAATTATACATACACACAATATCTGCCTCTTCATACTGACGTTACTGTGTTTCCTCTCGTGAGGTACGGACCGAGAGAGAACACAGAATGCACACCGATCATGTTCTTATGCCCGTATAGGGTGCGGACCGGTCACCTAGTCATAATTAAATGACGTTACTAGAGACGCCGCGTTGCAAGTTTGCAACTCAGCACAAACAAAAGTTTTGACTTTTTCTTTGACCGCCAAAGAAGACGAAAACGAGAGTCTTTGACAAAATCACGAAGAAAAACGAATCCTTTTTGTTTCTTCTGCACAGAATCTTCATTTTAGCTTTTCTTCTTCTTCCTCTGCTTCTCTCTCTCTCTCTCTTTCTGAAGGTTTCTTTTTTTTTTTTTTTTCCCGCGATTCCTCTTCCCTCTTGCTTTGTGTGATCGACTTTGGAGCCGAGTATATCTGTCCGCCTAGGTTTCTCTTTTTTGGTAACTATCTGAATTTTCGTTCACTGCTCAAATGACATGGGATCAATTTTAGGGGTTTCAATCAAGATCTGTGCTTTGGGTTCATCTAGTTAGGTGCGATTGAATGGGAAAGTATCATCCTTTGTTACGGATTTAAACATTTGGATTAGGATTTGGGTTGGTGGGTTTAGGGTTTAGATCCATACGCAAGCTTGTGAGCTCTTAGAGATATAGTTTTTGTTACACTCCTCAAGAAAGCTCTTAAGCCTTTCAAGCTGATGATATATATATACTCTCTCTGTCTTGCTTTCCTAGGTTTGTGTGTGTTTTAGCATAGAATCCAATCTACCAATGGATTATGAACACAATACGAATCCATTTGCAAGGGCAAGTGGAAGTGAAAGAGCAGGGGGAAGTACAAGTGCGAGTTCCAGCTCCAGTTTTAGCAGCAGCGTGGCGGATACAGATGATGACCAAACCATTGCGCGTATGTTAGCTGAAGATGAGAGCTTAAGAAGAGAGGGCATGCTTGGGAAGAGACTCTCTCATTTAGATTCTATCCCTGTATGATAAAAAGCTTCTTCTTTTTTTTTTATCCACTAATACTTCATAAAAATAAGCTTGAATCTGTTGATGAGCTTTCACTTTGTATTTGGCAGCACACTCCTCGGATTAACACTAAAATACCCGATATAAATGATGCAACATTAGACCATGACCTCCTCTCTGTGAGGTTCTTATTCTTCTTATTAACATCTGCTTGCCTTTATGTCTTTTGATTGATTAGATTATTCACAAGGCATCTCTCCTTTTTATTTCATTTCAGGTTGGCCACATATGGATTAGCTGAGCTACAGATGGAGGGGGATGGAAATTGCCAGGTACATAGACCTTGTTTGGACTCTTCGGAAGAAGTTGTACTGATTTTGATCTCTCATGTGTTGTACTTGATTGCCAGTTCCGAGCTCTGGCAGACCAGCTTTTCGGCAATCCAGATTACCATAAGCATGTTAGGAAGCATATTGTAAAGCAGGTAGGTACTGTATGGATGTGAACTCCTCTGAACTTGATTTCTCTCTAACTTAATTGGCCACATACTACTACTTAGTTGTTAATACTTCCATTATTCTGACTTAGCATCTACACTCTTACAGTTGAAAGAGCAACGAAAGTTATACGAAGGATATGTGCCGATGAAATACAGACACTACACCAGGAAGATGAAAAAGTTAGTCAATCTTTTGTTTTTGCTTTTACTTTCTGTATCAACGAGATATAATATTTACTCTCTGCTTCTTTCTTTCTTTCTTTCTTTTTTTTTCCAATTGGATGCGACTAGATCGGGTGAATGGGGAGATCACGTTACTCTTCAAGCTGCTGCAGATCGTGTAAGTTTTCTTTTAAAAAAAAGAAAAGAAATATCATGTTTAGTGTTTACTACAAGACACATGCCAGACATTGTGTCTTCTCTTGAGCAACCCGCATCTTGCAAAATTTCACACCTTTTTACTTGAATGACTGACTCAAGCATAACTGTAGTTCGAAGCCAAGATCTGCTTACTCACATCATTTCGGGAACAATCCTACATCGAGATACTTCCTCATAACAAGAACCCTCTTCGTGGTACAAACTCTCTCTTTGTGTCTGCCTTGAAGCTCTCTTTGTCAGCCTTACTCGGTCCTTCTTAAATGAATCTTTTTCCTCTTCTGCAGAGGCTTGGCTTAGCTTCTGGAGCGAAGTGCATTACAATTCTCTATACTCTAGTGGAGGTAAAAAAACTCAAGTCTCTTTCATCACTAGTTATCTCCATGGCTTCTCTGAATCTCAATAGTAGTTCTTGGTCTTTCAGATGTTCCCACAAGAAAACCTAGGAGGAAGCACTGGCTCTTCTAGGATTGGATCCAGATTCGTATAATCCATACATGTATGTATGTATGTATGTATGTATGTATTCTTTCTTCAGATTGTTGTGTAAACTTGGTACTTACCTCACTCTATGTTAACATGCTTTTATCATTGGTTCCCCACTCATCACTTTCATTGTAAAAGAACAAGTAAAGGTAGGTATGTTATTTATTTAATCTTGACATATCTTTCGTAAGTTAAACTT
>NC_027748.1:32114679-32124424 GCF_000695525.1 Brassica oleracea var. oleracea | reverse complement strand
GGGGGGGGGCATGTCATGATGAGATCAATTTGAACGGACCGGATGAGAAGTACATTCACATGGAGTCATGGACCAAATAACGTGTGATGTATATTCTTGATTTTTAAAATTTTATATTTGGTTGAGTTTCAAACAAGTAATTAAAGCAATGGCTCTTAGATCACAAGGAATAAAAGAATCAAATGGGATCGAACAGAAAGCATCATTTGCTTTGACTCATCTAAAGTATCATTTCTAGACAGAATGCAGTTTTGTGGTCGTGCATGAGTGGTTCTCTCTAGTATGCTTACTATTGATTCCATTATTGTTCTCTCGTGTGTTGAAGTTAGATTATTACCCTCTAGTAAAACTGTAAGATTTAACATGGTGAATCATGTTCAACATGAATTAAAAAACTATGAGTGATGATGAAAAAACGATTAAAATCACGATTTTGAAAAAGAAAACTTCAAAGAATTCACAATTGAACAAATATGTTTAAAATGTGTATACAAACAAACTTCTTAAAAATCCATATTTTTCCAAAAACCAAGTAAATATGCGATTTTTTATTTAATTTATTATATGTAAACATCAATATATGGAAATCAAAATTAACAATCATGAGATATGATTCTAAAACAGGAAAATGACATTGATTACATACTTCTAAATGTGGTAAAAACCCCAAGAAAATAATTAGGTAAGTTGGATTTATGTATTTTAATTACCATTTAATGGGGTGTTTTTTTGAACAACCATATATGCACAGTTAAGACTATTTTATTAATGTAAAAAAAAAAACAAAATAAAAAGGGCCTCCCATCCCATTGCTTACTTCTTCTTCTTCATTCTCTCTCTCTCTCTCTCTCGCGGAGAGAGATCTTTCCTTGCAAGTTCACTTGTGCGTGTCCCTTGGAAATTGAAAACCGTAGCTAGCTCTCATTCTTTTTAACTCTCTCTATCCCCCGTGTTCCCTCTTGTCTTTCTTCCTTCTGTCTCGCCTCCTCTGATTTCGAAAGTTTCGATTTTTTTGTTTGTTTGTCGAAAACCTCTTCTTCTCTTCTAATCGTCGATCATGGAGAGATCCGATTCCAGGGATTTATACAACTTTGCTCGCGCTTCCTCAGGTCTCTCTCTCTCTCCTCCCTTCATCGAAAGGATGTTTCTTTCTTCTCCTTTTGTGCTATTAGCTGATTCTGGATCCGCTTTTGTGTATTTGCTTGTTTCGTTTACGTGTGAGGAAAATACACAGAAAGGGAGGATATATATGCAAACAAAAAAAAACATATTTAGTTATGTTCTGTATGGATGGTTCTAAGTCACCCGTTGTTGTAGTTGTGTGTGTTCTAACATTGGTTGCTGAAATTGGCTGTGTTTGTTTGTATCTGCAGCAGATCAGAAGAGTTCGGTCTTTGACGCATCTCAGTATGATTTCTTTGGGAAAAATCTTGACGAAATGTCATTGGGAGGTTTAGACGATGATGAAGCGATCGCTCCTGTTCTCGGACTTGCTGATGCTGATGCTTATGCTGATGATGAGTATCACTTGTTTGATAAAGCAGAGGTAATGTTGTTGTTCTCTCTGCTGAGAAAAGCTACCATCTTGATAATACACATGTAGTGGATGATTTACTAATACATACATACATGTTGATGATTCCAGGCTCCAGGTTTAGGATCATTATCCGACATGGATGATCTTGCCACTACTTTTGCAAAGGTTATCACAACTTTTATTTCCAGATAATCTTAATACCTTAACTACCATGCCCTTGGTCATGCATATATACCTCCTATTTCATGTTTTGAATTGTTGTCAGTGATTTTGAATCCATTTGTTCTCTCTTTTTTTTTGTAGCTAAACAGAGTTGTTACCGGACCTAAACACCCTGGTGTTATTGGTGACAGAGGTTCAGGATCCTTTTCAAGAGAGAGTGAGTTTAATTCTTTACTTGTTTATTACTATATACCTTCAGGCTTCTTTATTATGTTCACAATTGACTCTTTCTGATTGTACTTTGTCTTTAGGTTCTTCTGCTACGGATTGGACATACGATCCAGAGCTCACAAGCTGGTTGGACGAACGAGATCAAGAGGCTAATAGATGGTCCGCACAGCCACAATCATCTGCTCAACCAATTTACAGGACATCCTCCTATCCTCAGCAGCCACCGCAGCTCCAGCACCACAATAGCGAACCAATAATTTTACCAGAATCAGCTTTCACTTCCTTTCCTCCGCCTGCTAGCAGATCTCAGCACACTTCACTTGGAAATCTCCATCGTGCTCCTTCTCTTCCTGGTGGTTCTCAGTTCAATTTTACCCCGCTGTCAAGTTCTAATTCTCATCTTTCAGGATTGCCGCAGTGGCCTCAGTACAGTGGTAATTTGACTAGACATGCCTCGTGTGGCCCCACGCTTGGTAACATGGCGCAACCTCATTGGTTCACTGATCCTGGTCTTCTGCAACAACAGCACCAACAGTTGCCTCCTCGGAATGATCTTTTGGCACAGCACATGATGGCCCTCCAGCAGAGACAATCGTATGCTCAACTTGCTGCGATACAGTCCCAACTGTATAGTTCCTATCCTTCACCATCATCACGTAAAGTCCCTTTCGGTGTTGGTGACGTTAGGGAACAACACAAACACAAGTCATCATCTCACAGAAGTCGAAAGAACAAAGGCATCTCCCAACAGGCATCATCAGACGCAGCTAGTCAGAAGAGTGAAAGTGGATTGCAGTTTAGATCAAAATACATGACTTCTGAAGAAATAGAGAGTATACTCAAGATGAAGCACTCTAATTCGCACAGCAATGATCCTTACGTCAATGACTATTACCACCAAGCTCGCCTTGCCAAGAAGTCTAGAGCAACAATCTCACACTTCTACCCTTCTCAGCTGAAGGATCACCAGCCTCGGTCTCGTAATAGTTCTGAACAGCATCAACAAGTTCATGTAGATGCTCTTGGAAAGATTACACTTCCTTATATCCGCAGGCCACGTGCGTTGCTCGAGGTGGACTCTTCCCCTGGCTCTAATGATAAAGGCTCAGGGAAACATTTGGAGCAGGAACCTCTTGTGGCAGCTAGGGTTACAATTGAAGATGCACTTGGAGTTCTTATTGACATAGTTGACATTGACAGGCATCTCCAGTCCACAAGGCCTCAGGACGGAGGTGCTCTTGTCAAGAGAAAGCGGCAGATTCTCCTAGAAGGATTAGCCACAGCACTCCAACTTGCTGATCCGTTTAGCAAAACCAATCAGACTGCTAAGGATGATGTTGTCTTTCTCCGTATAGCGACTCTTCCGAAGGGCCGTAAAATGCTTACAAAGTACATACAGCTTCTGGTTCCAGGCACTGAGATTGCTCGAGTTGTCTGCATGGCTATATTCCGCCACTTGAGATTTTTATTTGGCGGCTTGCCTTCAGATGGTTTAGCAGCAGAGACGGTTGTGAGTCTTGCCAAAGCAGTCACGGTCTGCGTCCAAGCCATGGACCTACGAGCGCTGAGCGCTTGCCTTGCAGCTGTAGTGTGTTCCTCAGAGCAGCCGCCTCTGCGTCCTATTGGAAGCTCTGCTGGAGATGGTGCTTCAATTGTCTTGATATCTCTTCTCGAGAGAGCAGCTGAAGTTGTGGTGGTGGTTCCTCCTCGAGTCAATCATGATGGTCTATGGAGAGCGTCATTTGATGAGTTCTTCAACCTTCTTACCAAATACTGCAGGAGCAAGTATGAGACGATCCGCAGCCAGAACCAAGGGAGCGCAGCTGATGTTTTGGAGGTGGCGATAAAGAGGGAAATGCCTGCTGAGCTTTTACGAGCGAGCATCCGTCACACCAGTGACGACCAGAGGAACTATTTGTTGAACTTTGGCCGTAAACCGTCGGCTATTATTAGTGAGTCGGCGTCGCATGCAACGGGTGGGCAGATCAACTCTGAATCTGTGAGGGGTTTATCAAAAGGAGAGAGAGAAGTGATAACTAATGGGGCTTAGAAGATTTCCAGTTTTGGATCAAACAAACAGTCAAGGGGTGTGTATGTGTGGACTCAGGAGCCAAACTTGTAAGTAACCTGGTGGTGTAGGAATCTTTTCACAAGGGTTTCTTTTACTTTGAACTCTTTTCTTATTATAATGGTGGACAAATGCAAACACTGCGTGGTTGTGTATTAATGATGATGAGAAAGAATGTGAAAGATGGTGTAGGTTATGGGAAGACGATATGTCTTCTCCTAGGGGAGCCATATTTTGATGCTCTTTTTGTTGAAAACTGCAACATTGTTAGGGAACAAAATAGGGGTGTTTGTGTACAGAACGATGATGAGCAGGTTTAAGTTCTGGAAGCAGCTGGGAAAGGGAGTTAGAAGTTTGTTATCTGACATTGTTTCTTTAGTCGTGTAATAATAATCACAACACACAAAAACCCTCCTTTGAAAACTATTGGATCCATCTCTTTCTTTCTTTCTTTACCTCTTGCATCTCTCGGTGGTTGTTTCAAGATTCCATTCTCTGTGTTCTTTTTTGTGAAGGAGCTGAGACTACAACACTAAATATAGAGCTGGTTTACTAGTTCTTACTAGATTCTTTGGTATTGACAGAATCTTGAAACTACCGTCTTATAATTGATTTTGTTGTTTTGAGTACAATTCTACAAAATTTGGGGTTGAAGATTATAAACCCCTAAAAATCATCAAAATATTATAGAAAAATTCCAAATACTCCAACTAAATTTTCTTAAACTTTTTAATATCCGAACTTTTTCGTTATCCAGTTTAATACACCAACTAAATATTTTACTCAATTTATTACACAAACTTTTTTAAAATGTACCCTTTTTAATATCCAAATTTTTTTATTTTAATTAAAAATATTAATAAATATTTAAAAAATCTCCAAATTCTAAGAAAAAATATCACAAATTTCTAGTTTTATTTTTAAGATTTAGGAAACAAAGTAAATAAATTATGGTAAAAATAATTGTTTTTTAAAAAAAAAATATTTGAAGGGATTTTTTTTTTAATTTCAGAAAACAAACTAAATTAAATATTTAAAACTTAAAAATTTATTACAAATTTAATATTATACAAAATTTAGTTATTTTTTTCTCAAACACCAAAACAAAAAATTCTGAGCTTTTTTTGTAAATTTTAGAGCTTTTTAAAAAAATTTGTTTGAAACTTACTGATATATTTATTAAAATAAACAAAGTTTGGATATTAAAATAAGCACAAGTTTTAAAAGTTTGTGTTTTAAAATGAGCAAAATAATTAGTTGGGTTATTAAACTAGGTAGTGAAAAAGTTTGTGTATTAAAAAGCTTAACAAAATTTATTTGGGATATTTTTATGGATTTTTTCCAAATATTATCAATGGATAATATCAGTCTATTTTTGTTATGTTTTGAAACTGCAATCCATATTGTAGATCCTAAAATCCACACTAAGTATTTGACAGTGATCGAGAGTTTAATCTGGGGAAAAAAAGATGATGTAAACAACAATATCTTTAGAACACAACGATGTAATCAGATTCCAATAGGCAAATATGGATTTTATTGATGAATAAGATCAAATACAATGAATGAAATGAGATCAAACGTTACAAACGAGATCGATCAGAGAAAAGACTTAAAGCTAGGTGAAAATAAGGTTGATGTGTGTGTAGCTCTCTCTCTAGGGTTTTCAACGTGTCCTCCTTTGTCTCTGGTCGATCTCTTCTTATAGTATATTGACTTCACGATCTCCATAACCGCTCTCTCAATCTCCGGACCTTCTATTTCTTTGAAAAGCTTGTAATGGGCTTCTTGCTCGCTCCGCATCGCACGGTCCAAACCGACGCTGGTCCATTTAACTTATGGACCAAAATTGGGTCCAACACATATTTCGTGGAAAATTTTCTTCAAAATTGTGTTTTGGCCGTTTATAATCCATGCAGAGAATAAACTGAATTTGTCAGTCTGAGTGAATTTATGAATTTTCGACGAATAGGATATATTCATATATCGAAAATGTTTAAGTAATTCATTAAATAAAGTTTATCAGAAATTTTGTATATTTTTTGGAAATTCATCAGAAATTAAAAAATTTCCGGGAAAAAGAATCACCTAAACTTTTGTGAAGCACCAAATTAAAAAATTTCCAACGAATTGCAAACTTGATTCGTCAAAATATTTTAACATAAGAACCAAATAGTTTCCTTTTTCTTCTTCATTTCAACTCTCTCTCTAAAAACAGATGCGAATCCTTCTCTACAACTCTTATTAAATAATGTTAGTCATATGTTATCCTCTTAATAATCATATATGTTAATTTGTATATGTGTTTGGTTATTAGAGTTGATAGATTTTAGGGACTGGAATGTTAGAAATGAATTAGGTTGGTTGATTTAGGATTTATATGTTTATATTTGTGTTAGAATTGTTAGTTTTAGGATTTCACATTTTAGATTTAGGATTTGAAAATTTATTTTATGTTTTTGATGTTTTATTATTTATGTTGTTTTAAAATGTTTTTACGGTTTTATAAAACTTAAGTTTTTATAAAACATTTTTATGTTTTGTAATTTATAAAAAGTTTTTATGTTTTTGGAATTTATAGAAAACATTTTTCACTTTCTAAAAATGTTTCAGTTTATAATTTTTCTTACGTTTTTATAATTTATACAACTTTTTTTTCACTTTTCTAAAAACGTTTTCAATTTATAAAACGATTTAATGTTTTTTCTAGAATTTATAAAAACGTTTTTCACTTTTAAAAAACGTTTTTAAATTTTAATAGTTATTATATTTATATATAAGATTAAAAAATTATTATAAACAATTTTTTATCTAAATATGTAAATTTAGTTTGTTAAATTGTTAATTAATTTAAATATTATATTTAAATATATCTTTTAATAATTTACAAAATTTTCGACAAATATTGTCCAATTTCTGATGGATGATATTCGTTGAAAATATCGCCGAATTCTTGATAATGTCTTTCGGCTATATTTTTGTCGGTATTTCGTCGAGAATGTATCTATGGAATCCGCTGGAAATTCGTCGAATTGTCCAAAAGAGTTTTATCGATTTTTTTCTAACGAAATAAAACCAAACGAAAAAATTTCGTCGGAAATTGCTTCTTTTTTCCGATGAATTTCCGACTAAATCTTGTATAAAACATTTTGTTTTCTTGCAGTGTCCACTTATCCCAAATCCATATTTTCTTTTATTGAGATTTTTTATTTAGTATACAGTGGTAGGTAGATGAAGCTCCTTATCTATGGAGCAAGTACAAAGAGGGAACATGAGATGATCTTGATGAGGTAAATGTGGATTGGATCTTTCATGCATCTGCGAACTTCTTCTTCTCAAAGGTGAGGCTGGAGCGCAGAAAATTTGGCTTTGCAAGGTTCTTGGTTGCAATGAACTTCTTATACCATTTGCCAGACTCTTTGAGATCTCTATCAGTGACATTGTTCCAGTCAATGTAAGTGAGTCCGAATCTGACGGTAAATCCTTGTCCGAATTCATAATTATCCCCAAGAGGCACAGTATCCTTTCACCTTGACGCCTGTCTCCCTAAAAGCAGGAACAATAAATCATTAGACGTCATACGTACATACAAGTATATACATAAAACACAAAAAGCAAAAGAGAGAAACATCAACTCACTTGATGACTTTACTGAGAAAACAGAGATGACTGCAAAGATAATCAATCCGCCTGTAATCAAACTTAGCCTCCTCACGGGTTTCATCACCGGAGGTACTGAATCCTAGTTAAACCGTCATAACATTGAACAATTTCAACCAATTTCAAATCACATTTAACATGTAAAGATGAGTTTAGAGATGAGTAGTAGAACCCACCGTTCTCGGTTATATAGATTACAGGGTTATTGTAGTTGGTTTTGAAGTGATCCATCACATAATAAATGCCTTTTGGGTAGTAATAGGTGTTTTTGGTCTCGTCATCTTTGTGTTCAGTGAACTTAGAAAGGGAAGCAAATTAGTATCGGAAAACTGAATTTTGCTTAGAAAAAAAAAAGGAAGAATTGGGATGGATGATGCATATATATACCACTGGGCCAATGGCATGATTACTTGCATTACGATCTGTTTACACAGATACTTGATGGTCACAAATTATTGTAATTAACAAAAGGCGTTAGGTAGATATAAATTAAGGTTGTAACTAAGTGGAAATATAGAGATGGATACATGTGAGCCTTGTGCCAGCGTCCATCATGGCAGTGTGACCATCCGAATCAACATGATTAGGACTTGGCTGGACATACTGAGTGAAGTAATAGTTGAGACCAAGAAAATCATATGAACCCTTTACGAGTTTGGATTCCTCTGGAGTGAACGATGGAAGCCGCTCACCCACAGTGTCTATCATGATTTGAGGGTATGTACCATTTGTTAGCGGCCCCATGTACCTGGTGTACATAAATGCATATTTTTCGTCAGTTCATATATACAGCATATATTAATGTTAAGAATATCATTTCATTTTATAAAACATATATATACCATCCCAAGAAGAATTCTTTCATCCTCTCGGTTGCAGCTATGGAGTCTGGATCAGTGTCATTATATGGAAGAAACCATCTAGTTATCATCACAGGTCCAATCTTACCTCCTTGATGCTGTGGTCATGCAGATATATATACACAACGATATGATTAATTTAGAATCAGATATATTAGAATTCACCTTTCACAAAATGGAGAACCTACCTTATATTTTGTCCTGTAAAGATCGACCACCGTGGCATGGGCAAGGAGCTGGTTATGTGCAGCGATATAGGGTTCCGTTGAAGAATTTCCGGCGTAACATGTAGAATCAACCTTTGGAGAACATCGACCAGGTGCATCTGATCCTAATCCATAGCCTCTCGTAGGCACTGAGTAGAGCTGGTTGATTGTGAACCAGTGCTTTACTTTATCACCATATTCTTCAAAACATAGATCCGCGAAATCTCTGAAATCATCTCTGCGAATATTATAGTCATTTCATTAATCCAAGAACAAATCTTTTATATATTGTCGTCTTTCTTAATAAGCAGCATGACATACATGATCTGAGGGTCCAAGAAACCTTCATAATCATCTTGTAGTACTTGAGGAAGGTCCCAGTGAAAGAGCGTAACTAAAGGCGTTATACCCTTGTCGATGAGGCCATTTATGAGTCCGTGGTAGTAGTTAATACCTCCTTGGTGTACTCCCCGGCTCCTCTTTCCTCCTGCTCATATGTATCCTATATTTAATTTTTCGAAAGAATCACAATCGAATATTACCATATATGATTTATATATACTAGATTTTTTCTCCGCGCGAATATATTTAAATTTTTACATTTATCATTTTTATTTGTATGTGAATTTTTGTATATTAAATTATATATAACTAATTTTTAAATTTGATTTGTTTTTATGTTTTTAGTTTGAAGTAAGTATTTCTATTATATGTAACACAATTAACTAATAAAATATGAAGAATCAAGTCCAATATTTTAGAGTTATGTAAAAAAATATAATTATGTATAGAACATAAATTATCTTAGTTTAAATGATCGGAATCTCATCTCGAATAAATTTACGTAAAGAAAAAGTACTTCAATAACCTACTTAAAATATAAAACCCCCTTTTCAAAAAAAAAAGGTACTTAATAATATTTTTTTACGTGTAATAGTTGAAAACTGAAAATTGAATATCGATCTAAAATATGATTTTAATATATCTAATGGTAAAATATTAATTGTAATAAACAAATTTT
>NC_027748.1:32110039-32114507 GCF_000695525.1 Brassica oleracea var. oleracea | reverse complement strand
TCTCATTTTTATGTGTGTTTGCGTTGAGCATGTTTAATTTGTAGTTTGTATATTTAATAACACCTTGTTGCGTGCGGTTTTATGGTTTTAATAAATGTGTTGTCATTTCATTTTTATTACTACTAACATGATTTTTTAGTGATCAGTGATAATGTATTTTAACGTTATGTATTATATTTTATCGTATATTTTCTAACTCTTCATGCTGGCACCATTTTTAGAATCATTTTAATTAGATTTTAAAGATGTAAATAAAACTGTGTATGTTGTAAATTTAGACTTTTTAGTGTAACTGAGCACTATCAATTATGGAAATTATATTATGATTTTATTTTACTAAATCTTTCTTTCTGTGTATATTTTTTGTTATATTTTGTATTTTTACAATTTTATTGTCTTATTCTTTAATTACAGAGAATTGGTATTTCTAATTTTTGTTTCATATACCTTAAAAGTCTTCGGTTGATTTTTGTTTGTTTTATTTCTCCAATTACAATGTACAGTTCGACCGTTTCTTTTTTTTTGGATCAAACTACTAATATCATCAGATAGAAAAGCTTAAACTCCATTGTGCTAGAGAAAACTGATTTAGCCACTAATATAGTGAGATATTATAATATTAGAAGGTATGAAAACTCTTCTCTGTTGTCCTACGCTGGACATAATTAAGTTGTTGTCAATTGATTATACATTTGTGATAACCGGAAATACATCTTTAAGTTTTCCTTACATCATCCTTAATTGGTTTACGGTTCGCCCATTTCTAATATACTGAGAGTAACATAATATTAGATGTTGATTATCTCTTTCCAATTAGGAATGCACAGAATGAGAGAAATTCAAGGTGAAACCACTTTACAATTTTGTCCTCGTATCTATATAGAGTTAGTTTATAGATTACTTTATCTGTTTCAAAATGTAATCAGTTTTAATTAAAACTAGAGATTGACCCGCGCATCCGCGCGGGTATTGGTTCTTATATTTTTATACATTGGTATTTGTTTTTCATAATTAGTGTTATATATTTTATATGGCTCGTAATATAGTCAATTGTATTCAAAAGACCTATACTGAATCAGATAATATAGTTATATATTTGTTATTTAGATATTTTTAGGTTCCTATACATCATAACTGAACTCATCCTGACCTAGAAGGACCCAACTCAAAACTCACACATAAATTTATAATATTCAAGCGGACCTAATTTCAGAAAAAACGATACCCGAAAATAGGAGTGTCAATTCGGGCTGGCCCGGCCCGGACCAACCCTGCTAACCCCGTAAATATTTGAACCTCGCCCGGCCCGGAAATATTTTGGGTCTATAATTTAAAGCACGGCCGTTATACAGCTATAGGGCTTTTCAGGCATTTTGGGGCTTTTCGAAAAATAATTTGTCATTGTCACTTTTATCTTTTTAATACATTTAAATTTTCATAAAAAATAGTTTCATTTTTTTAAAATATAAAGTGAGTTTAAACTTTTCTTCTTTATCAAATGTTTTACTTTTTCATATGCATTAAAAACATATTATAAACAAACCAAATTTAATAAGATTTAAATAATCAAATATAAATTAAAACTAAGTATATAATAGAACAAAATTTATGATAAACATGGTCAAAAATTTCATAATTTTGTATTTTGAAATTTAAAAACATGTTGTACATAAAAGAAGAAGGTACATTTGCAAAAGTTTCAATGTGACACTTGTAATGATCAGACAATAAAGTGTATTAACAACTTTTTTTTATCAGAGTCTGAATAAAAATATTAAAAAAATATGTCAATACTAATAATAGTTTTGATTTCAAGAACGATAATATTTAAAGCTATATTATAAAATTTCGGGTTTTCGGGCCGGTCCTAGCCCAAACAGGCTTAGGTCCAAAATACCCAAAGCCCAAAAGACCCAATTTTTTTGGGCTTATAAAACTAAGTCCAAGCTCGGTAATTTTTAGGGTTGGGTGGGCTCGGGTTGCAGGCTTCGGCCCTAATTGACATGTATATCCGGAAAGAACAATCCGTACCTAAATGGATAGCTAATTTTCATACCTAGCTGATTTTATAAACTAATAAAAAGGATTTTTTATGTGTTTGGCTAAATTAAATGAACTTGAAAGAGTTCAATATTTACTAAAATAACTATATGGAGTGAAAAGTGACATTAAATGTAATTCATTTTTATTATTTTAATTTAATTTATTATTTTATTCACAAAAACAAACTTTTTTTCTATCAAAACAAAGATAAGATTTCGACTTCTTTGTTCTCTACGGCATCTGGGAAACAATATAAAGAGGGTTTGGAGATATTTAGCTTGGAGAAATAAAAGACGTGGGAATGAAGTTTCATTTAGAAAATTTAGCTAATAATTTATTGCAAAGATTTGAC
This sequence comes from Brassica oleracea var. oleracea, assembly GCF_000695525.1. Classification (NCBI taxonomy): domain Eukaryota; kingdom Viridiplantae; phylum Streptophyta; class Magnoliopsida; order Brassicales; family Brassicaceae; genus Brassica; species Brassica oleracea. The sequence goes on along the minus strand of NC_027748.1, from coordinate 32,112,112 downwards.
CGAGAATCCAGACAATCACGTCTAACATAATTTTCCAAACTCTATATATTTTAAAGATATTTTTAGGAATAAAGTAATATTATGTTACTTTAATTGTTTGAGTAATTAATATCCACTTGGTAAGCCGGGGTAAGTTAACCGGTAACTGTTGTAAATTTTTTATTTAGACTTTGGTTAAAAGCTTATGTTAATGAAATTACAAAGGGACATTAATTATCCTTGTTTCCAAACAATTTTCATTTAGTCTACTATCTTTGTTTCCAAACATTCTCAATGTGTACTTCAACTTTAATAATATAGATTTGCAATATTTAAGAGTTATTACTTTAGAAAACTGTCATTTAATATATAAATTTAATCAATTACACAGTAATTTACATAATTTAATTGGCCAGACAATATCCAATAAATATAAATTTACATTGAAATATTAAAAAAAATTATATAGTGAAACAAAAAAATACTTTTAAACCATTATATTATAATAGTGAAACAAAAAATACTTTTAAACCATTACAAAGAGAATATTCAAATTATATTGAAACATTAGAATAGTAAGAATCAGGAATGCTGAAATCTCAATGTCGATCATTTACGTCGGTCATGCCTTAGACCATCTCCAATGTATTCCTCAATTCTTTCTCTAAAATAGAGGAATTTCATAATAGAGATGGATTTGTCTCCGATGTATTTTTCTATTTTCTCTCCTAAAAAAGAATATTCTTGATATATTCTTTTCTAAATTTACAAATAATATTTTTTATTTGTGAAAGTTGAACATCAGCCCAATTTATTTTAGTATTTTATAAAATTATGATATTATTTACACTAAATATTTCTTTACAAACTATTATGTAAATAAAAATATATAATTATATTTATATAAATAATATATTTTACTAAAAAAATATTTTTGGTTATAATTGTTTAAGTAAAAAGTTAAAGGATCATTTTGTAAAAAAAAAATAGAGGAGGTGACATGGCAAAAATATAGTTTCTCATTGGCCGATTATTTTCGCCTACGTGGACACTCTATCTGAGGCTTATATGCTCCAGTTTTAATTAAAATCTGTAATATTTAAAAGTCATTAATTTAGAAAACTGTCATTTAATATATATAAATTTAATCAAGGGGTTTTTGCCAAAACTAACCCACAACTTGATTTTAACCCCAAACTTATACCCAAACTTGAATCAAATGCAAAACTAACCTAAAAGCCTAGTGAAATTACAGCTCAGCCCCTTGTGACCAAACAAAAAAACAGAAGTCATTTTTACGAATATAGCCCTAGTAAATCGTCTGAGTCGTCTGAGATGTTGGAAGTCGTCTGGACGACTGAAGTGTAAGTCGTCTGGTACCGGTTTATTTTAAAAATAATTTATAAATCTTGTAAAAAAATATTTTGATGCGTGAAAAATAAAAATCAAGTAATTATAAACAGTTTTAAGTGATATAAATTAAGATATGATAAAATTGATTTGTTTTGAAGATAAATGAGTGGAAGTAGTGAATCGTGAAATACTTTGGTTTAGGAGTTTGGCAAACATATGTTGTAGTATTGTATGTATTGTTAGGGTTAGATTTTGGAAAACTAAAATGTTTTTTTCAAAAATTAGTTATCACCTATATGTGTTTATTTATGTGTATAGTAAACACTTTTCAAGTTTGATTTGATTTTATGAAGTCTTTAATTAGATAATTAAGTTTAGGGGTTATGTTTAAGGTGTGGACGACTTATATTTCAGTCGTCTGGTGAAGAAATTAAAACAGACGACTCGTCCAGAAGAGTTTAATATTTTTAGCAGGAAATTAAATAGTTTTAGCGGGAAACTAAAATAGAAGACTTTCCAGACGACTTACAAGTAAGTCGTCTGGTTTAAATTATTTAAGCGGGAAAATAATTTTTTTAAAAAAATTTAGGCGGGAATATTTGGACGACTTACATGTAAGTCATCTGTTTTAATTTCTTCACCAGACGACTGAAATGTAAGTCGTCAGAGTAAATTATTCAACATACGACTAAAATATACGTCGTCTGAGTAAATTATTCAACAGACGACTAAAATATACGT
>NC_027748.1:32061576-32108256 GCF_000695525.1 Brassica oleracea var. oleracea | reverse complement strand
ATTTTAGTATTTTATAAAATTATGATATTATTTACACTAAATATTTCTTTACAAACTATTATGTAAATAAAAAATATAATTATATTTATATAAATAATATATTTCACTAAAAAAATATTTTCGGTTATAATTGTTTAAGTAAAAAGTTAAAGGATCATTTTGTAAAAAGAAATAGAGAAGGTGACATGGCAAAAATATAGTTTATCATTGGCCGATTATTTTCGCTTACATGGACACTCTATCTAAGGCTTATATCCTCTTTTTATTACTTCTTTGATATTTCTTTACAAACTATTATGTAAATAAAAAATATAATTATATTTATATAAATAATATATTTCACTAAAAAAATATTTTTGGTTATAATTGTTTAAATAGAAAGTTAAAGGATCATTTTGTAAAAACAAATAGAGGAGGTGACATGGCAAAAATATAGTTTCTCATTGGCCGATTATTTTCGCCTACGTGGACACTCTATCTGATGCTTAAGCTTATATCCTCCTTTTATTACTTTACTAGATTTGGATCCGTGCAACGCACGGGTTCTTTGATATTTAGTTTGAAATGATATAATATTTAAAAACTTAACTAATTTTTTTATTTAATTTATAAATAGTTCAATTTTACTTACATTAAAAATAATATTAATGGTATGTAACTAAACTTAAAACATATAGAAATATTTTTTGGTGTAAATCCTCCATATTGTTTCTAGGGTTTAAAACAAATTAAAAGCAACACAATTTAAATAGATAATGTTACACAACTGAATTAAAATATAAATTGAGCATAAGAATGTGATTTTCTAAATATTCTCACATGTTTTACTTTATTTTTTTTTATCTTTGTTCTTTGCGTTTATTTTTACAGTTCTTATCCATAAAGTTGATTTAACATAAATAAATGAAAATTGAAATATTAAGTTTAGTAAAATAAAAAATATATAATATGTAGTATATTTACCTTTATGTTTTTATGAATCTTTGAGACCACAAAATTTCAAAGATTAAAATCTAACTCTTTAATTTTTATTTGAAATAAATAATTTTCACCAACACTTGAATGTACACATTTGACAATATTTTCAATTCTTTCAACGTGACATTATAGCTAATTATATATTTTCTATGCATATAAACGCATAAACATAATGGTGGCATAAGCTGATTAACAACGGCATCATAATTTTATGTACACATAAGATGTAGCAAATTAATAATAAATAAATTTAGAGCTATGTGAAGAAATAAATCTTTTATAATACTTTTATTTTATCTGCTATTATGTATGGTGAATAATTAGAGAGAATCTAATCCTATATACAAATATAATTATGAGAAAATGACTAGGATAGCACTAAAAAAATTGTTGTCACAAATATAGCCTCTAAGAATAAAAATGACCAAAATAATATTTAATGTTTTATCAAAAGAGATATATACACTTATACCCCAATGGTAAATTAATTTAGACATTAGGATTTAGAGTTAAGGGGTGGGGTTTAGGGTTTAGGGTTTAGGATTTAGAGTTTAGAGTTTAGGGTTTAGGGTTTAGAGTTTAGGGGTGGGGCTTAGGGTTTAGGGTTTAGAGTTAAGGGGTCGGGTTTAGGATTTAGGGTTTAGGGTTTAGGGTTTAGAGTTTAGGGTTTAGGGTTTAGAGTTTAGAGTTGGGGAGTGGGGTTTTGGGATAAGATTTCAAATTTTTAAAAATAAAAAAAATTAACTTTTTCAAAAGATAAAATGCTATTTTAGTCATTTTAAATTTTTAGGCTATTTTTGTGACATAAACTTAGAAAGGTGCTATTTTGGAGATTTGCCCTATAATTATTGTGATCTTTTAAACATCAAAATTTATTATTAAACAAAAAATTTTGTTATTTATAAGAAATATTTGAAAAACTTGTTTTACAAATCAAATTTATTTACGATTTGAAAAACAAATTCTATCAAATACTCTTGAAAATTAAATTTTATTTTGTTTAGGATTTTTTGAAAAGAAAAACTCCTGTAAAATAATTTCATCAAAAAAAAATTTAGAATTATATTTTATTCAAAAATTTAGAAAAGGAAAAATACTATCAATAACAATTTCCAATTATAATTATATAATTTTTAAAATAACTGTTATTATAATTCATTATTTTTACTATTTCTAGTATCATGTTCTTCATCAAATTCATATAAAGGTAAAATTATTATCAAATAACCCATTTAAAATTCTATTTTCTATGATTTGAAAAAAAAAAGTTTTATCAAACAATTTATTTTAGATAATTATCATATATTTATAAAACAATTAACACATGTCAATATCTTAATTTTTTATTGTCATGTGTCGCGATAATGTTAATTAGAAACTTTTAAATAATTATTATAAACTATTTTTTTTAATAATCTTCTTTTTTTTCTTTTATAAAATTACTATCAAATAATTATTTTTAGTTACAATTAATAATTTTTCCACATTACTAGTTTTACAATTCATTTTTTCATTACTTTTAATATAAAACAATTTCTCATTTTTTTTTAAAGGTAAATCACTTTCAATAATTTTCAACCTTTCTTTTGTTTAGGAACTGTTTAAAAAAAATAAAAAATTACTATCTTATATTTTATTTTAAATAATAAATATATATGTATATATATTTAACTATATTTCATTTAGGATTTTAGAAAAGGAAAATTACTATCAAGTACTTTATGTTAGGTATCTATAAAGAAAATTTGGAATAATTACTATAAAATAATGTTTTACAGTTATATTTGGTTTATGATTTATGAAAATTAAAATTACTTTCATTTAATTATTTTCGGTTACATTTAGATATTTTATAGTTACTTTTTTTACAATTTATTTATGCCACCATCTCAATATAATGTTTTCATGAAGTTCTTTTTAAAAGGGAAAATTACTTTCAAATAAACTTTCCAATTTTAGTTTAATTAGGATTTATAAAAAAGAAAAATTACTATTAAATACTTTATTTTAAATAACTATAATTATATATTATCAAATAATAAGATTACAAAAATTTAATATTTTTAACACATGTCACAATCGTAAATTTTAGTGGCCATGGGGCACGATCATGTTAATTAGCAACTTTTAAGAACCAAGCTTTATATAATAAGTTTTAGATAACTATAATTATATATTATCAAATAATAAGATTACAAAAATTTAATATTTTTAACACATGTCACAATCGTAAATTTTAGTGGCCATGGGGCACGATCATGTTAATTAGCAACTTTTAAGAACCTATAAATAAGATTATTATTATATTATACTTGTTTGATATACATGGATCAATAACGTTCACATACTTGGAATGACTCTTGACCAGGCAATGGAGAATCTGTAGCCAGTAGCTTTGAGTTCATCCATCACCTCTATATCTTTCTGCAGTTCACATATAATCGCATGTCAATCCACAATAGGTTGGTAGTTGATAAATAATTCAGTGAGTAATATTAGTATGCACACACATATATTGAGGAATTTAATTACCTCCCAGTACGAATATGAGTTACAAGTAGTGTCTCCATTTCCATGATCGGGTCCTGCTTTATCTGATAGTAAATAAATACATAACTATACGTGCATGGAGACATATAACCGACATAATATGTATATGTGATGAGTAAACCATGCAAAAAACAAACGTGGGAATCGGTGAGTGAAGCCATCCCAAACGTTAACTCCACGATTTATGCTACCTTCGATCTGAAATGAAAAGAAACAACCATGCAATGTTGGATTTTAATGTTTATATATGATGTTTGATACGTAAAATATGACGTCTGGCAACATAATACTAATGGTTGATATGTTACATGCCTGGTAAGCAGAAGATGCAAGACCGAAGATGAAGTCTTTCTCGAAACTGCTACTGTTGAAACGATCAGTTTGACCACATGTGAATGGCAGGTTCTCTTCGCAATTAATTTCTTCATCAGCTTTGCAAGTCGCCAAAGCCAATAGAAAAGCTAATGTGAGCCAAATATGCTTCATGGTTAATTTGTAGATGTGTTTCTTATGTTGTATGGAACCTTCTGCCAATCTAGGGTTTATATAGCCATTGCAAAGAAGGGTGACGTATGCATTTTCTTCTCTAATAAGTGTCATGATCAATATTTTGGGAGAGGGTTAGGTGACATGAAACCCGTGGCGTTTTACAGTGGCTTTGATAGGTCCCTTGCCAAGGGCAATCAATTTTGATGAAAACAAGAACACAAGAACAAGAACACTTTGGTTCTCAATGACAAGTTTACTGCAAATTTTCTCTTCTTTCTTTCATTTAACGTGAACTGATCTTAAATACAAAATAGATTAACTAACCAACACTTCAACGTGGGCAAAGCAACTAACACATCCACTAACTAAGGAAACACAAATCCACTAAACATAAAATAAATAAAGATAAACTATTGAAACTATTGATTTGATCATGGTGAAGATGGCCACGTCATATTCTTCTCCAAGTTGTATCTTATCAGGCTTGCTCTTCAATTGATCATTTCATTAAGAAAGCTTTGGACTATTTCTTTTATCTCAATTGTGATTGCTAGATTACTATCATTTTTCGAAGTTAATCTGTAAATAACGATGGGGTAGATTTATTTATAGAACGACAAACGTACTTTTTGAGTTTCTTAACCATTGAGGTTTCTCTAATACTCTTTTCTTATCAAAGAGACAGTTTTTAGATCCTAGTCCTAAAATGCATGGCATGTAGGTGATTTGCAACAAAAAAAAAACACTTAACGTACAAAGAACGATTCGTTAATTGATCGGTCAACGGTGATACGATGCATCATGTGATATGGCAAAAGTAGAAGGACATGTCTCAAGATTCCCTATAGTAAAGTTCCAAAAAACGATCCCTTGTAGTAGATGATGCTCAATGGCTCTTACGTTTGACTTGGAGTTAGAAATGACGCCCTTAAGTTATTGAAAAAGTCTCCAGTAATAGTATCAAGTAGTCTGGAGTAACAATGACTAAGGAAAAAAAAACAATTATCATGTGATCCAAAAAGCTACACTCATCACGAGCCTCACCGCTCCATCACCGCATATCTTTTTGATTTTCGTTGCTCCCTGCTTTATCATCCCTTTCTTATTAACGGAGAATCAATTTGAAAAAACAACTTTTGAAATGTAAATTATTTAAAAGCATGCCATACTGAAGTGGTAGCACCACATTCACTCTTAGCCTACATATTAAACTACTCATTCTTCACTAGAGTATTTACATCAAATGCCATTACCATCCAAAATTGGCGTTTGGTCCTTCTCTATCAACATTACCTTATATTAAAATTTAAATTTACATAGAGGAGTACTCTCCTCTCATACGATGAAGTTAGACATATAACTTCCATGAACCAATCACAGCCATATGTACTACTCCGCATTCGCCTGCAATATGTAGCATGACAGACATATATGAGACTATATCACATATGCATTCTAAACAATCAAATAGACATAAATACTTAAAAAGAATATGACTTAACAATGGTTTTTTGTCAAATTTGACCGAACTAAATACACTGTTCTTTCACCCAACTTAACATAGTTTTCATGTATTCATCATGATGTTTAACTACGAGAATAACACTACAACGACATTATTTATAACTGCATGAACTCGATGAGAAGCACAAAGATGTATATACTCTGTTTGAACCACAAACCGAATTGGTCGAATTTAAACCATGTTCTTTGAATTTGCAGTACACTTGTATGTCGGTTCATGCAATTAAGATCATAATGTATCTAGCCTAATAACTTACCTAAGTACGTCCATTAAATACGTCGTCGATGTGGCCATTTTCATTTTAGGTTAGTGTATATATATAGTTTTGACTAAATTAGTTATTTAGAACCCACAATATCCCTTATATATGGTAAATATTTATGGTGATTCCGTAAGTTACTACTACATTTACAGAGAATATTGTATCAATGACCTATCTATGGCAAACAGAAAATATATTATGCTTAGATTTAAGAGTGATTGGAGCTAAATCTATTCCATTAAATGCCTTACATTACGCATATATTCTCCTTAATTCTAAGTTTTCCTCCTATATAAGCCAAGGAGGATATGAGTCATTTCTTCATTCACTAAACCAGAGCAAAAAACTAAAAAAATCAACATGGCTACAATGAACCATATCTCTGATTTGAGGCCTTTCAAGTCAATGTGACAGGTTAAGGTTAAAATCATCCGGCTGTGGACGCAGTATTCAGCTGCGGGTAGTGAGACTATTGAGATGGTCTTCGTGGATTCTAGAGTAAGTTTATATGAGTATTTATATTGCTTAAAAACTTTTGTTATAGTCTCATATAGTTTTTAAGGTTGCTCACTATTTTGTGTTCCTCTTTAATAGGGTGATAACATTCATGGAACCGTGAAGAAGGATGAAGTTGGACAGTTCGTCCATGTGCTGCATCAGGGACAAACAAAATTCCTCATCAATTTTACGGTGATCCATTCAGGTGGTTCTTATCGCTCTGTTTTGTTTAAGAGTATCCTCTGTTTTTATTTCTTTTATATGTGTTTCACAAGGTTTTTTTCTATACGTTTTAAGAGACTGTTCTACAAAATAAAATATTTTTGCTTTATTCAGTACCCATACAAATATACTACTACTTACTAAGTGTGGACACTAACCAGGGGATCAATCCTACACTAACCAGTCCCCAATTATTCAAATGATATCAATTAATCTCAGTAAATAGCAGGAGGAAACTTACCATGTTATCTGAGTGGCATCTCTCTTATGCAATCTAGATCAAATACTGCAGGGACAACAATTGAGTCCTGAAAACAAATATAAAATGATATTACAATCTGTCACAAATATCATTTAGATTTTTCATCTCCTAAGTAGTCGTTACCTGAAGAAGCATCCGATCATGTATAAGGGGAACTCAAACTCTGTGAACTTAGTATTGGGTGAATTTATAATTTGCTCAACATATTTGCTCTTATTTAAACTCAGTTGAGTTCCCAAAGGATTGCAAAAAAAAAAACCCAGAGATTAGAACTGTCTTGTGTTTTAATAATTCGGAATTCTCAAAATAAGAATGGAGAAATAGATACTTTACCATTCACACGTCTAGAATGATTACTTTTCGATTGTATGTCTTGAAAGATTCTCAGGTGATGGCTGAACTACCATTAGAGATGAGAGATATATAAACAAATGGAAGTAATAAAATCAAGCTATATTAGCAATCAAAGCCCTAATTGTTTCATATGTATGATTAGAAACCAAAATATAAGAGTCAAACCTTTAGAAGAGTAGATCGATCGGCTTTGAGAAAAGAATGAACTGTTTTGATAAACAGAAAAAGACTTCTTTTTGTCTTGATTTCGTTAAGGTTTCGTCGGACATTGGATTGGTGGAGACTCTGAAGAAGAAGTGATTACTAAAAGACACAGAGAAATAAAGAAAATAAATGCATCTAATTGTTGTCAACATGTTTCGTGGTGGAGAGACCCTCTTCCGGGAATAGTTTATGTATTAATGGGCTTTATTTTATCGATCTTTATTGGACCATATTGTATTTGTTTTGGGTTATTGCCCAAAGATATAAATCTTTGTTTTCTCAAAATTTTGTGTCCATATTTTGATATAATTCATCTTTTTTTTAATAATAAAAACACAAATCAGGAAAGTCACGTAACACAAAGTAGCCAAACATGTATTTTGTAAAAATTATAAATTTGTATTATATTTAATTATAATTCAGTTTGTTTTCAATATATTTTACAATAAACGCACCATGCAAAATACGTAATACTACTTTGATTAATCAATTTTAACATATTATACAACATATTAAGCATGTTTTATACATTAATTTTATGCAAAATATATAGAATTTGTTAAATACATAAAAAAAATCAAATCGAATTATCATCCCGCGCAAAGCGCGGGTCTTATCCTAGTATGAAACTAAAGGTGGACACTTATCGAATATACAAGGTTTTAAGATATTTATGATTCTATACATTTCGTTTGAATAATCAGTTATTCGATTTGATTCTATCCGTAGTCACTTGAATATCCAAAAATTTTAAAATTTTAACCGAATATCCAATTTGATCAATACAAAGAAAATTAAAATTAAAATTAAAACTTAAATAAAAATAAAAATCCAAAAAAATAATAATAATTTCATTACAAAAATTATTTACTTTTTAAATTATAATAACTAGTATAATAAATTTAATCAATAAATATTATAAAATGTATAAAATATAACATTTATACAAGTTATATATATAATTCTTTAAGCATGGCTATATATATTATAATACTTATTTTTTCTCTCAGATTTAGGAAGATTCGTTTTTGTCTAAACTATGTATCTTATACTAAGGAAGATTCCATTTATCATTAGACAGTAAAAATCACTTGACCTGAAAGCCTGAACTCGGAGGCCGGAGGTCAGAAGCCGGAACCAAGATATTGGCACCCTGTTCTAACCCGGAAGCTCTTATTCTGGATAAATTATCCCCCTCAATATATATATTTTTAATTGTTTTCATTAAAATAATAGTAATTTTCTTAAATATTTACAAACTAGTAGAAAGTTATACATGGACAAATTTATATTAAATATAACCTATTTTGCCAGTTTCCTCAAACCTCTCATTAAGGGTCTGGCTGGTTTCTCTGCTATCACTTGCAAACACAACTTTTGCGGCTGATATCGATTGTTGGTGTTTTACAATAATCACAAAAAATAGTACAAACCGCTTTGCTTTACACCGCTTTACACCGGTCTAAACCTCTCTAAACCAATTTTATAATTAACCGCCAGTCATACGAAACACTTAATAACGCTTGAAACCGCGACCGCCCGTTTCCGCAGACTCTCGAAGCCGCAACCGTAACCGCTGCGTTTGAAGTAGTCATGCCCTAAATCTCATATACTAAAACATACATCTTTTTCATATGTGATTTTTTATTTGAACTGTTTTTAAAAAACCTTATTATAAGTCGTCTAATAAGTCGTCCAGATGGAAGACTTTCCAGACGACTTAATTAAGTCGTCCGATAAGTCGTCCAGCTGGGAAGACTTTCCAGACGCCTTATTATAAGTCGTCTAATAAGTCGTCCAGATGGAAGACTTTCCAGACGACTTAATTAAGTCGTCCGATAAGTCGTCCAGCTGGGAAGACTTTCCAGACGCCTTATTATAAGTCGTCTAATAAGTCGTCCAGATGGAAGACTTTCCAGACGACTTAATTAAGTCGTCCGATAAGTCGTCCAGCTGGGAAGACTTTCCAGACGCCTTATTATAAGTCGTCTAATAAGTCGTCCAGATGGAAGACTTTCCAGACGACTTAATTAAGTCGTCCGATAAGTCGTCCAGCTGGGAAGACTTTCCAGACGCCTTATTATAAGTCGTCTAATAAGTCGTCCAGATGGAAGACTTTCCAGACGACTTAATTAAGTCGTCCGATAAGTCGTCCAGCTGGGAAGACTTTCCAGACGCCTTATTATAAGTCGTCTAATAAGTCGTCCAGATGGAAGACTTTCCAGACGACTTAATTAAGTCGTCCGATAAGTCGTCCAGCTGGGAAGACTTTCCAGACGCCTTATTATAAGTCGTCTAATAAGTCGTCCAGATGGAAGACTTTCCAGACGACTTAATTAAGTCGTCCGATAAGTCGTCCAGCTGGGAAGACTTTCCAGACGCCTTATTATAAGTCGTCTAATAAGTCGTCCAGATGGAAGACTTTCCAGACGACTTAATTAAGTCGTCCGATAAGTCGTCCAGCTGGGAAGACTTTCCAGACGCCTTATTATAAGTCGTCTAATAAGTCGTCCAGATGGAAGACTTTCCAGACGACTTAATTAAGTCGTCCGATAAGTCGTCCAGCTGGGAAGACTTTCCAGACGCCTTATTATAAGTCGTCTAATAAGTCGTCCAGATGGAAGACTTTCCAGACGACTTAATTAAGTCGTCCGATAAGTCGTCCAGCTGGGAAGACTTTCCAGACGCCTTATTATAAGTCGTCTAATAAGTCGTCCAGATGGAAGACTTTCCAGACGACTTAATTAAGTCGTCCGATAAGTCGTCCAGCTGGGAAGACTTTCCAGACGCCTTATTATAAGTCGTCTAATAAGTCGTCCAGATGGAAGACTTTCCAGACGACTTAATTAAGTCGTCCGATAAGTCGTCCAGCTGGGAAGACTTTCCAGACGCCTTATTATAAGTCGTCTAATAAGTCGTCCAGATGGAAGACTTTCCAGACGACTTAATTAAGTCGTCCGATAAGTCGTCCAGCTGGGAAGACTTTCCAGACGCCTTATTATAAGTCGTCTAATAAGTCGTCCAGATGGAAGACTTTCCAGACGACTTAATTAAGTCGTCCGATAAGTCGTCCAGCTGGGAAGACTTTCCAGACGCCTTATTATAAGTCGTCTAATAAGTCGTCCAGATGGAAGACTTTCCAGACGACTTAATTAAGTCGTCCGATAAGTCGTCCAGCTGGGAAGACTTTCCAGACGCCTTATTATAAGTCGTCTAATAAGTCGTCCAGATGGAAGACTTTCCAGACGACTTAATTAAGTCGTCCGATAAGTCGTCCAGCTGGGAAGACTTTCCAGACGCCTTATTATAAGTCGTCTAATAAGTCGTCCAGATGGAAGACTTTCCAGACGACTTAATTAAGTCGTCCGATAAGTCGTCCAGCTGGGAAGACTTTCCAGACGCCTTATTATAAGTCGTCTAATAAGTCGTCCAGATGGAAGACTTTCCAGACGACTTAATTAAGTCGTCCGATAAGTCGTCCAGCTGGGAAGACTTTCCAGACGCCTTATTATAAGTCGTCTAATAAGTCGTCCAGATGGAAGACTTTCCAGACGACTTAATTAAGTCGTCCGATAAGTCGTCCAGCTGGGAAGACTTTCCAGACGCCTTATTATAAGTCGTCTAATAAGTCGTCCAGATGGAAGACTTTCCAGACGACTTAATTAAGTCGTCCGATAAGTCGTCCAGCTGGGAAGACTTTCCAGACGCCTTATTATAAGTCGTCTAATAAGTCGTCCAGATGGAAGACTTTCCAGACGACTTATAATAAGTCGTCTGCGCAGTCTTTTGGATTGAAGTAAATACCTGACTCAAGATAGCAGCTTTCATTGATCTGCGGCCTCTGCTGCCCTCGTAAGCCAGTATCGGTGGAGACGGACTGTCTGCTCTGGGACCACCAATACTAGCACCCAATTCCGGCATAGCTGTGTACGTCTAGACCTGAAGAACTTGTATAAACCCATCCACGGTGTAACAGCCAGCAATTTCTTTGTTCCACAAAGAGTCCATCAGCACCTTAAACGCGACTCTCCCCCATGGATAATTCTCAAACCGTTCTAAATCCATCACTAGCCTTGCCAGAGTAGATCGTGTAGCGGTTGAAAACTTTCTCCCTTCAATGAATCCAGTGAAGATGGAGAGGTACGCGAGCCGCTTGCGATCTTCCCTGGACCAATCCCCGCATCTCTTCAGTGCTGCTATTATCTGATCAGTAGTTGGCCCAGCTTCCAGATGAACTCCCAGCATCCCCCAGAAAGAAACCATCTCTGGGGTAACGTCACATTTTGGTGTCTCAAGGTCCTCGATGTACTCGCAGTTTAGACCAGTGAGGTTTTCAAACTCTAACAGTGAAAACCTCAAAGGTTCTGGACCAACGAGAGACCACATCTCATACTTCTTCTTAATGTCCAGCTTGAAACTGAGCATGTAGTGAACCAGCCTTGAAGCCCAACCAAATCCCTGCTCCTTGAACTTGATGAAAACTCCCAAACTCGACTCCTTGAGCTCTTCAAATTCGTCATCAGTAAGAGCTTTCCTAAGAGCAGTATGCAACTTGCTGTTATCCGTATGATACGAAATGCTATTGTGGGCTTCTGGTTCTTCCCCTGATGTGTATAACCTACGGGGGAGTTCTGGAATATCCATCCTTTTTGTCTGCAAAATAATCAAAGACAACAATATAAGTCCAGACGACTTAGTAGACGACTTAAATTACTTACAAGTCTTCCAGTCGCAGAAGGAGTTGGAGTACTCGTCATTGCGGTTATAGATCTGAAAAAATAAACGTGAAACGGTGAGAATGAGTAAATTGATAGAGACAACGTTTTATGTTCATCTTTTCCTCGAGATTGATGACTTAGCGGCGTTAGGGTTTACAGAGAAACGGCGCTAAGGTTTACAGAGAAGAAGCGGCGGCGCTAGGGTTTAGAAGAAGCGGCGGCGCTAGTGTTTAGAACGTTGGTGACCACGGTGGCGAGGGCGACGGTTTGTTCGGATATAGTGGAAGCGGCGGCGCTAGGGTTTAGAGGAATCGGCGGCGCTAGGGTTTAGAGGAATCGGCGGCGCTAGGGTTTAGAGGAATCGGCGGCGCTAGGGTTTAGAGGAATCGGCGGCGCTAGGGTTTAGAGGAATCGGCGGCGCTAGGGTTTAGAGGAATCGGCGGCGCTAGGGTTTAGAGGAATCGGCGGCGCTAGGGTTTAGAGGAATCGGCGGCGCTAGGGTTTAGAGGAATCGGCGGCGCTAGGGTTTAGAGGAATCGGCGGCGCTAGGGTTTAGAGGAATCGGCGCGGCTAGGGTTAGAAGAAGCTGCGGCGACAACGGTGAGAATGAAGTGAGATAGATAGCCGATGTTGAGAACGATGGTTTGTTCGGAAATCGTGGGAATTCGAAATCGCCTTTGAGAGAGAACTGTTAGGGTTTCTGAATTTCGCGAAAAATGAAACAAAAAAAATAAAAATCACCTTATATATTGGGTAAATAATCCGGTTAGCTTTAAAATTACATTGGTAAACTTTAAGGTTTGGTCCGGTTTAGACGACTTATTCTGGCTGATAATGTACAACAGATGACTTAATATTTAGTCGTCTGTTTTCAGACGACAAAATATTAAGTCGTCCTAGACCCTAAAATGAACCCCTAAACTAAAATGACTAGATTAACTAACTAACCACGTTATAAAATCAAATTATACTTAAATAGTGTTTACTATACACAGAAATGAACACGCATAAGTAATTTTAAAAATTTTCAAAAACGGTTTTAATGCTTTCCAACATCTAACCCTAAGAACACATACAATACTACAACATATGTTGATGAAACATAAACTTAAGAATATCATGACTCACTACTTTCACTCATCTATGCTGAAAACAATTGAAATTTGTTATATCTTAATTTATACCTCCTAAGACATATGTTAATTACATAATTCCCATTTTTCACTTATCAAAATATTTTTTACAAAATTTTTAAATTATGTTTAAGACTAACTGTCCAGACGACTTTAAGTTAAGTCGTCTGGACGACTTATTTTCAAGTCGTCTAAACAGACGACTTGCGAGGGGTAGAAACGTAAAAAGAATTCCGTTTTTTTGTTTGGTCACAAGGGGATAGTTGTAATTTCAATAGTCTTTTAGGTTACTTTTGCCTTTGACCCAAGTTGTGGTATTGTTTTGGGTTTGACTCAAAGTTTTGAGTCACACTTGGCAATTCTCCCAAACTTTATCCATTGTATTTTGTATTAACTAAATAATATTCCAACAATAAATCATGATCATTAATCAAATTAATGAATTATGATCACATTATTAAATGCAGATATGTTCTTAGAATTTTTTGTGCCATTACTAATTTACTTATTTTGCAAAAAAAATTATGAAAAGTATAATTGAAACATAAAATTTGCACAACAAACACTACTTTTAACTATGATTAGAATTTTCATTAAGGTTTTTTTTTAGTTTTTGGACCAAGATTAATATCCAATTTAATTCAGTTCACGTAAATGATCTAAGGGAACTATTCAGGAAGTTGCATCATATGTATGAACAACAAACGTCTAACTTATTTTAGAATACATTGGTTACAATAAATATGACTATTAGATATGGGTTCATTCTGAAGAAAAATAAATGTTACTCATGTTTTATAACAAAATCGTTGAGGCCCCATTAACACATTACTTACTCTACAGCTTATAAAGACTATCAAAACAACTTACATCATTCTAAGAATACACAAACCCATATGCCACCATAACTCTACAGGTTATTATTCATTTTCAGTTTAAAATTGTCCTTGCGCCATTCTAATTATACACCAAAGCAATGCAATAATTAACTCTACATGTTTTTTTTTCCATTCAAACGGCTATTCTATTACTCAAACTTGATGTGGTCTGGGAAACCAGATCGGAACAGAACAATCAATGTAGTACAGAGTCCTATGAAAGGATCGTGTTATCTTAGCTAATGAATCAGACGATACATTTTCAGAACGAGGGATAAAAAAATTGGGAACGCTGAGAATCACAGAACAATCAATGTAGTACAGAGTCCTATGAAAGGATCGTGTTATCTTAGCTAATGAATCAGACGATACATTTTCAGAACGAGGGATAAAAACAATTGAGAACGCTGAGAATCTACTCTTCAGCTTCGAAAACTCATTTAACTCCGTGGAAAAGCTAGGCCATGCTCCTGGAACTTGAATCATCGAGACTAGGTCCTTACAATCGGTGCCAAAATACTGACACGTCGATAGTTGCAGCATGCATTCCATCACCCATAATAGGGCCTCAAGCTCAGAGTGAAGGGGTGAGATCCTTCTTAGTTGGTTCCTGGCTCCCAATAGTTGAATTACTCCTCCTGCAGTCATCTATGTCCACTCATATCCACTAAAGAGTGTGTCATGTGTCCATGATCCATCCACCATGCATCTCTCTGAGATTGGTATTTGTTCAGGATGTGTTGGTGGCATTGGTTCTTCCTCTTTTCGGTTGGCTTCAAACCACGCATGGCATTCTGACTCTGCATGTCGGACAGTTTCCAATGGGTCTTTGTCTATTCCTCTAAAAAATTTATCATTTCACGCTTTTCAAAAGTACCGTATGATCCATGGATATGGGTCTTTATCTAACTCAGGATCTTCAATATCATTTTTCCGCCAAAATAGATAGTCCATATTTATATAGTGACTAGCGCAAGGGAACACTAGAGGCGGAGTTGGCGTAGCTGCAAGTGCCCATGTCTGTAGAACTGAGGGACATTCAAAAATTGGTTTTTTCCTCTGCACCGCATCTTGGGCAATAACTCTACAGGGTATAAGGACACTTATTATCAGTTACAACATTCATAACAAATCAAGACTTTGTGGATCCTCAAATATTTTAAATGATTTTTTTTTCATTTCCTGGTTAATGCAAAATCAAAACTCATATTTTGAATACATATGATACAATTCATGTTTTATCAACTCATTATCAAACATATAAAATTTGTTCTTTAAAAAATATGAATATCTTACAAATTATAATTATTTTAAAATTTTCAATATATTTTAAGACGATAATTTAGGAACCCATTAACTAACAGACTAATATAGTTGCAGAATATTTTCGAATATTGAACATTGACTAATTAATTACTGAATAAAAAATTGGTAACAGAAATAATAATTCCCCGCTGCTCAAACTCTAGTCATCTATTAATATCGGTTCATACTCAAAAATTCGTTTTGTAAAAAACGGCTGTAGGTTCGGGTCAAAACGTACCCAACACTTCTTAGTAAGACCTTTTACCATCGTTTGAGCCAAAACCACCACCAAACCTGATCCTTCCACTTGACTGAGAAGAACGATCTGAACCACCAGAAGAATAACGGTTGCCTGAACGGCCACTAGTACAACCGTAACCACCACCTGAAGGACTACCAAAGCTTGAACCAGATCGACCACCTATTCCTTCAAACATGCTTCCACCACGTTCTACAGCAATGCTAGGGAACTGAATATTAAACCCAATATAAGATACAAACAGTTAATCCAAGCATTCAACATAAGAAACAAAGAATACAAAGATTCACATATTATATAACCTCAGTGAAACGGCTCCCGACTTCTCTCTCAATTATTTTAACAGCCCTGGATTGATCTTGACTGTAGATGAGAATAGCACTTCCTTTCTTCCCAGCACGTCCTGTTCTCCCCGTTCTGTGGACAAACGTCTCCGTGTTATTTGGAAGCTCATAATGAATCACCTAATCAGAAACACAAGAAGATAAAGTTTTAGTATAGATGAGGAACATTAACTCTCGTTCAGAAAAGGTGCTAGAGTAGTTTTGACTAACCAAATCGACATTGGGAACGCCAAGACCACGGGCAGCAACATCAGTGGCAACAGGAATATTGAAATGCCCATCACGGAAACCAGCAAGTGTTCTTTCCCTCTGACTCTGAGATATGTCACCGTGTAAAGGTTCACACTTGAAGGTTCTTGCCAAGCCATATGAAAGGCGATCAGCATCCCGTTTTGTCTGGGTGAAAACAATGCATTTTCCTCCTTTAGCATGCTCCTACAAAAGCAAACGATATTACAAATACTGCAAGATAAAGAAAAATCACATATCCGTTAAAGAAAGCATACCGTTACAAGAGGACCGATAATTGAAGCTCTACCATAAGAATCTGCCATGATAGAATATGTTGTAATTCCATCTGCGAGCTTCTGATCAGAATCTCCAACCTATACAACACATGACAGTTAGGTATAAGATAACCTAAAAGTTCACAAAAGATAAGGCACCTCTCATTAACAACCCTTATAAACCCCAAGATCAATCATTCAAGGCTCTGAGAAATTTCAGGTACGAGGCTACTCATCAGATCAATTGTCAGAGGATCATTCAGATACTTTTTGGTAAGCGATCTGATCCAACTCGGAATTGTTGCAGAAAACATCATGCTCTGACGTTTCTCAGGCAACCTTTCCAATATGATCTCGACATCCTCGGCAAACCCAACTTGAAGCATCTGATCAAACCACAACTGAACCTCAGAAAGATTAAGAGCTCCTCGTTTAATGAGATCAATGATACGGCCATTGGCATCTCTAATGCCTTTCTTAATTGTGATTTAGAAGAAAAATATATATGAAACTTCCACCAAGTTACACAGAGATTCAGGGGGAACAAGTTTCACCAACTGCTGTTTGCAAACTTCACAAATCTATGTACGGTTTGAAATAAGCTTCTCGCCAATGGTTTATCAAATTTATTTTCTCCAAACTTATGTTGCTCTTCGGTTTGAGAAATGTCATGGTGTTCATACTTTGTTTCTTATGGAACATGAAGGTAATTTCTTGGTGGTGAGTGTGTGTTCAGATGATATTATTATTGCAAGCTCTCAATCCACAGATGCTACGGAGTTGATAGTGAAGCTTGGTTTAGCATTTCATTTAAGAGATCTTAGTCCTCCTAAGTTTTTTCTTTACTCTGAAACAGAGGAAGTATGTATTGGATTTGTTTGAAGCTTCCGGTTTTTCTGGATGTAAACCATCGCCCATACCTATGGAACCAAACCATAATATGTTCAAAGAATATGGGATAGTTCTTGATGATTGAAAACAGTACACGAGATTGATTGGAAACCTTCAATATCTTACTATAGCACGGTCATACATTGCTTTGCCTCTTGCTTAATACTCATTTCCTCCTCGTGATATTCATTTAAAAGCTCTCCACAAGATTCTGAGATATTTGAAAGGAACCATTGGACAAGGTTTATTCTACGGCAATGACATTAACTTTGATCTCAGAGCTCATTTGGATTCTGATTGGGGTGCTTGTCCAGTAAAAGATCAGTCACAGGCTATGCTATGTTCTTTGGTGATTCTTTGATTTCATGGAAGTCTAAAAAGCAAGGTATGTTGTCTTTGAGTTCAGCTGAAGTAGAGTACATGGCGATGTGTATGGCTACCAAATAGATTATTTGGCTTACTCAAATTCTTAAAGCTCTTCGTGTTCCTTTCTCTCCTCCTGCTTAGATTTATTGTGATAACACAGCTGCTCACATTGCAAGCAAATATGTTTATCATCAGAGAAAAAATACACATCGAGTTTGATTGCCAAAAGGTCTGTGAGGCGACTGAAAATGGAATGTTAAAGACAATGTTTGTTCACCCGGATCATCAACTTTCAGACATATTAACCAAAGCATTGTATTCAACTCCATTTCGGAAAATTATTAGCAAGATGGGTGTTCAATATTGTACACCTCTGAAGGGAAATATCAATTTATATTATGTAATCCGGTTTAGTCTAGTTACATTAGCTGATACCCTGATTTCGTTTGGTTTACAGACTTAGATGGAGGTATTCAATTTAGAAGTTCAATTGAATTTGACATAATTGAAGTTTCCATTAATTTTTTTTGTTATTCAATTATGTATTTCATCAATTTTTTAAAAATTCTGGTGTTATTAGATTATGTATTTGAAATCATTCCTTTAAAATACTTTAGATTCTAGTGTTATTCAATTCACTAATTTTCTAATTATATTAAATATTTGTGTTATTCAATTTTTGGTGAATTTCATGGTAATTGTATTCGAAAATAATTTAATGGAAAAATTAATTATAAAATATAAGTAACTATTCTTAAGGTTTAAGTTAGGAGTTGAAGATAATTCTTTATAGAATTTATGTATTAGATATGTACGTCAAACATATTGATATGATAGATTTGAAAATGTAATATTCGCTATCGAATTTATATTATCTTTTGAAGAAAGTATATTATTCGCTATAATCCATATTATATTGATGTAGGTTTATTATATAAAATAATTGGCTTTTTTATTATTTTTGTTAGTGGAGTTTTTATTAGACTTTTAAAATGATTATCTGTCTATCTATTTGTTATAGAAATGATTATGGTTTTATTATTTTTATTAGTGAAGATTATGTCCATTCTTTTTGCCTTTTTATATAAAGGTTCAAATAGTTTATGAAATTTAAAATAATTGGTTTCTATCAAATTTAATTGTATTCATTTAAAATCCAAAATGAAAGAATTAGACAAATGTTTTGCCAAACATCAAAGAAATGGAGACCAACAGGGAGTGAGAAATAATTGGTGTCGGAGAAGACCCATGTTATTGCTCTCTGGGCTGCGAGAGTGATCCATTCAAAGTCAGCAAAAATAAACATACATCTTAACAGACAAGCAAAAGATCTTACTCATATGTCTACTAAGGCATAATGTGTAACCATCATTTGGCATTGCAAATGACACCCAAGCAACCTGCGAAGGAAGAGGTTTAGGATTTTGATTCAAAGGTGGTTCATCTTTAAAAGTTTTCCCTATGCCAAACATGGTCGTTCATTAGTGCTTCTCCAACTGAAAGACGGAAGCAAAGCCATTCTTTATCAATAAGCTCTCCTGATGATGATGATGCATTTTGAAGAAGAGGAAGATGTGCTAGAAGAACATTGAATGTGCTTCTGGAATTCAATAACCGAATATCCCTTTTAAACTATCCCAATCTTAATTTGCATGAGCAATTAAGACCAGAATAATGCTCAAAAGTCTAGCATCTTTACCTTGAAATAATATCATTATATTTTGAAATAATAGAATTATATTATTAAATCATAAGAATTATATTAGTTCCTCCACATGATTTTGAAAAATGCATAATATATATACGGCTTTTTATGCTGTTTTTTTTTTGTGAACCATTCTTTTCTTTTAATTCTTCGTTCTATTTTAATCATTTTTTTAGCTAATTCACAGATAAAAAAGAAGAACTTCTAATCGAATTGTTATCTAAATAGAAATTCAACAAAGTAGTGGGGCAGATTGTATAGATCTTTAACTCATATATATACCTAGTCATTATCAAATATCACATATACAAGTGTTTCTTACATAACATAAACTAACTATTCTATAATTTGGCTAACCTAAAAACGACTATCTGAAAAGAAAAAAAGTTAATGATGAACAATGATCATGTAAACACAAAGATCAATAGATACATAAAAAGCAAAAGCAAATTTAAAAAAAAAAAAGTGTATAGACATTCACCTTCGTTTATCCAAAAGACAGGAAATCCAGGATAGTTGGCCGGGTCACTAGCATAAGCCCTGAATTTGAATCTACCATAAATACCCTTTTCTTTAAGAGCCGATTGAGTGATCATCAAAACATCAGTGAAATCATTAGGGATGTGACTATCAAAAGTGTCCCACAACACTACTATCTCTGCGCCTGCAAAACGAAAACAATGGACGAAGGTGTACTGATTCCTGGACAAGGAAAATGCAGTGAACAAGCAGTTTAATTTGAGTAACAGATAGAGATAGCGTGAACTTACCGGCATAGAGAGACACAAGACTACTATTGTTGATAAGTACAAAAAAAAAAGATAATTTTTTTAGGGTTTTTGCGACCAAAATTGAAAGGCCGATGAAGATAAGATTAGTGTTAAATTTTCTACTTAAATTTTTATACAATTATATGATTTAAACAACTAATATATAGATATCTCTTTGTTTGTATATATGTAAATGAATAAATGTATTTATAAACGTATTTATATTTCTTATCAGTCATATCTCCAAGACTATATTTACGAAGTGGTTTTGCCACATATCCTTTTTACAATCAATTTCACAAAACAAATATGACATGATTACTGAAATTGATGACATAGCTTCCGGAAAAATATGACATGGATAATTTCATTTAATGTTGATTTATATTTTGGCAAACTTATTAGAATATGGTAATAATTCATTTATTACATTTAATATTGATATTTCTTTTTGGTAGATTTTTTTTAAAATATGGTAATAACTCATACATTATCTATAAAATAAATATATTCATATATAAATTTTAAATTTCGAAATATTATTATTTTTGTATAATTATACAATTTGTATTACTAAAGCTTTCAAAAATTTCTACAATTTTTTAAAAATTTAAATATCTAATCGTAAGATCATTAGTTTCTTATACAGCTACAAATTTTATAAATATTGTTTAGGCTAAATTTTTGATAATTATACAATTTTATATTATTTTTATTAGTTTTATACAAATTGATTTAATATATATCAAATTTATATTAAATATTAGTAAGAAAATAGTAAAATCTATAATATTTAATAAAATTTATTTTTAAATATAAGTTAAGTTTAAAAAGTTACTTACTGCACATGGTGCAGGAAAACACCTAGTTTAAATGTATATATAGATTGTTCGATGCGTACTAACTTATACTAGATTGTTATAAATACTAACTAAAAGCTCACTCATTACCAATGATTTTATATTTCTATATAGTAAAACTACTAACATGTGTTACCTTAACAGTGTGTCTCTCCAGTAAAGCTTTTTCTGAGTTGTAAGAATTTGGTGCTCCGGAACAAGAATATGTGCTTTAATGTTCACAAGCATTTCTGCCTCCTGCACCACATACAACCACAACATGGGTTAATCAAGTATTGTGATGATTGATACATCATCAAGATTGTGTGTTATATTACCTGTTTGAAGAGATTTTCACTAATGCAAGTTTGAGCAAATTAAAAGGAGTCTTCTGTTTCACCACCAAGATTGATCTCTAAGCATTATCTGATTTCATCTGGTTTGTTGTGTACACCTTCATCGTCTTAGGTCCAACCTTCGACTAATTCCCCCCACACCTTATACACTGTATACACTACATACTGAAACCCCATACCTGATCACTGCTAGCTTTGGGAGTAACAAGAAGAAGTGGCATTCAAGCTTTTCCTTTAAAGCTTCGAACCCTTTCTCAATTCTATTGAATAAAAAGGTCTATTTAACAAATAAATCCTCAACCTATATAAAATTATTGTTTTCATCCCTAAACTTTATTCCGAAATTTAACTCCAAGGCCTTATTAGGCCCGTCCGTTTACATATGGGCCTGAACGCGCGGGATATTATTGGAGCGACCCGACCCTGAAAACCAACATTAAACCCTTGAACCCGCACAGATCTAAACCCTTCTTCGCCTTCTCTCTCTAAATCCCCAATCTTCGATTCTAGGGTTTGCTGTTTCCTTATCTGAATCCGAAATGATCGCAACCGTACTCCGCCGATCTTGCCTCGATGCGTCAAGGCGGACACTCTCCGCATCGCTGACCTCCATCAACGCGGCTCTATTTCACCATTTTACTCCTTCTGCCGCCGCCAAAGTCTCCGATCTAGCTCCAACTGGCAAGCCTAGCTTCGCTCTCGGGAATCAGTTTGGTGTTAAATCGAGGGAATTTCATTTTCAATCTGGGCCGTCGGAGTTCAGATCGACGGTGGTGTCTCCTGCGGGGTTTGCGATATCTGAGACTAGCGACAGAGCAATTGCAGATTCCGAGAGCAGTGGCGATGGGCTCGCGATAGCTGAGCTTGGGATATCTCCTGAGATCGTCAAAGCTTTGAGTGCTAAGGGTATCGAGAAACTCTTCCCGATTCAGGTAGATTTTTTTAAAAAAAAATTAGACTCCATTCGTGTTTCATGTTCTTGAATTGTGTGTAGTAATGAAATGAGTCATGTTTGTTGGTTGAATAGAAAGCTGTGCTTGAGCCAGCTATGCAAGGCCGTGACATGATTGGTCGTGCTAGGACAGGAACTGGAAAGACTCTTGCTTTTGGGATTCCCATCATTGACAAGATCATCAAATTCAACGCCAAACATGGGTTTGTCAATCTATAACGATCATTTGAGGTTTCATTGATTTCATTTGGGTCTTAAGTTGTTGCCTTTTTGATGTGATGACAGACGTGGGAGGAATCCTCTTTGCTTGGTTTTGGCGCCGACAAGGGAGCTTGCTCGCCAAGTTGAGAAGGAGTTTAGGGAGTCTGCTCCAAGCTTGGATACTATTTGTGTTTATGGAGGTACTCCCATTGGACAGCAGATGAGGCAGCTTGACTATGGTGTTGATGTCGCTGTTGGTACTCCTGGTCGTATCATTGATCTCATTAAGCGAGGAGCTTTGAATCTTTCCGAGGTTCAGTTTGTGGTTCTCGATGAAGCTGATCAGATGCTTCAAGTCGGGTTTGCGGAGGATGTTGAGATTATATTGGAAAGGTTGCCTGAGAAACGTCAGAGCATGATGTTTTCTGCAACAATGCCGAGTTGGATCAGATCGCTTACCAAAAAGTACCTCAATGATCCTTTGACAATTGATCTGGTGAGTAGCCTCGTAACTGCTTGTGTTACTTACGTGAAATTTCTCAGAGCCTTTAATGATTGATCTTGGGGTTTATGAGGGTTGTTGATGAAGTGCCTTATCGTTTGTGAACTTTTAGGTTATCTTATACCTAACTGTCATGTGTTGTATAGGTTGGAGATTCTGATCAGAAGCTCGCAGATGGAATTACAACATATTCTATCATGGCAGATTCTTATGGTAGAGCTTCAATTATCGGTCCTCTTGTAACGGTATGCTTTCTTTAACGGATATGTGATTTTTCTTTATCTTGCAGTATTTGTAATATCGTTTGCTTTTGTAGGAGCATGCTAAAGGAGGAAAATGCATTGTTTTCACCCAGACAAAACGGGATGCTGATCGCCTTTCATATGGCTTGGCAAGAACCTTCAAGTGTGAACCTTTACACGGTGACATATCTCAGAGTCAGAGGGAAAGAACACTTGCTGGTTTCCGTGATGGGCATTTCAACATTCTTGTTGCCACTGATG
The DNA here is from genome assembly GCF_000695525.1 of Brassica oleracea var. oleracea. Lineage (NCBI taxonomy): Eukaryota > Viridiplantae > Streptophyta > Magnoliopsida > Brassicales > Brassicaceae > Brassica > Brassica oleracea. Next base: position 32,084,684 of record NC_027748.1, on the reverse strand, counting down.
TTGCTGCCCGCGGTCTTGATGTTCCTAATGTCGATTTGGTTAGTCAAAACTACACTTGTACTTCTTCTGAACGAGAATGAATGTTCCTCATCTATACTAAACTTTATCTTCTTGCGATTGTGATTAGGTGATTCATTATGAGCTTCCAAATAACACGGAGACGTTTGTCCACAGAACGGGGAGAACAGGACGTGCTGGGAAGAAAGGAAGTGCTATTCTCATCTACAGTCAAGATCAATCCAGGGCTGTTAAAATAATTGAGAGAGAAGTCGGGAGCCGCTTCACTGAGGTTAATATAACCTTCTTTGCATGCTTTGTTGAATGCTTGGATTAATTATAACTGTTTGTATCTTCTATTGGGTTTTTGTATTCAGCTCCCTAGCATTGCTGTGGAACGTGGTGGAAGCATATATGAAGGAATAGGTGGTCGATCTGGTGAGTCTTTTGGAGGAGGCATGAGAGATCGCAGTTCAAGCTTTGGTGGCCGTTCAGGTGGTGGGGGTTATGGTGGTTACGGTAGCAGCAGTGGCCGTTCAGGTGGTTCAGGCAACCGTTATTCTGGTGGTTCGGAGCGCTCTGCCTTTGGGAGCTTCGGTTCAGACCGTTCCTCTGGTTTCGGGGGCTTTGGTTCGGATCGTTCTTCTCAGTCAAGCGGAAGGGGAGGCTTTGGCGGAAGGGGAGGCTTTGGTGGTCGGTCAGATGATTATGGCAGCAGTGGTGGCCGTAGCAACCGTTCTTCTGGTTTCGGGGGCTTTGGTTCAGATCGTTCTTCTCAGTCAGGTGGAAGGAGCAGCTTTGGTGGCTTTGGCTCAAACGATGGTAAAAGGTCTTACTGAGAAGTGTTGGGTATGTTTTGACCCGACCCGGCAATAAGTGGTGTTCCTAGGAGGATTTGTTTTATCGGGTAGAGTAGTTTACTAAGGGATACAAGGAGTCGGGCTATATATATATATATATAAATCTGTAGTTATGTAATCAAACATACTATTTCTAAGTTTGTCTCTCTTTGGTTTGATATGTTTTTTTGCGCATAAACCAAGAAATGAATACTTGTGCTACACGTCTTTTTAGTCAACCAGGAAATGAATACTTGAAAACGTTTGTTGCGGTTTGTTCGGTAAATGTTTTATTTTCGTGTTAGACAAGTCTTTTGGTCAGATTGTTGGCGATTTTATCGTTATGCATATCCGTAACTGCTATAAATAAATAGCATTTTATGAGTTACAAAATGCCAAAAAAAATAAAAACATTTTTGATTAATCTTTGATCTACACAATGATGATGAGTCGCTATGGAGCTAAGGTAATGGTAACTGCTGGACCAAGGCTCTTCTCTTCCAGTGCCATGTCTCCCAACCATCTTTTAAATTCTAGGGTTCCGGCGAGAGAATTCAGCAAGATGACATTTGAGAAGAAGAAAACGGAGGATAACCAATCGGAGAAAGGTTCAAGTGGTGGCAAGGGTGATCAAGGGAACAAAGGGGAGCAATTGGTCGTTAGCTATTGGGGAGTGAAGCCTATGAAGATCACCAAAGATGATGGAACTGAATGGAAATGGAGCTGCTTTCGGGTATATATTACAAAACAAGAATCTGTTTGTTCTGCATTGTTTACTCTTGGTTTGTTTTATATTGTAATATACTTGTGTGTATGATTCGATTATTTTTGTGTGGTATAATAATGGTAGCCATGGGAGACGTATAAAGCAGATCTGACGATAGATTTGAAGAAGCATCATGTTCCATCGACTTTACCGGACAAATTAGCTTACTGGACGGTTAAATCTCTCCGATGGCCTACCGATTTGTTCTTCCAGGTATCATTCCCCTATCAACCACGTTTTAGGTTTTTTTTTTTCTTTTGGTTAACTCAGATACTCTGGACCTTAGGTATTAGACATTACTGGGATGATGGTTCGTTTAATACCCTCATCATGTGAATCATTCAGACTTTAGGTCCATAAGCCAGCTCGCCTAACATGTTTGTATGTTTTAGATCGAATTAGAGAGGCGACCATTTACAGAGCTTTGGCACCCTTGCTCCCAACCACTAGACCATAACTGATGGGGTTGTTTCTAGCGTTTCAAACACTAGTTTGTTTTAGTTTGTCTTTTTAGTTTAACAAAAAACTTTCATCAATTTACAAAACGGAAATATTTTGGCAAGTGTAAATGCAAACAGAGCAAAAAATGTTTCTTCAATTCAGATTATTCCTATTTCATTTACAATTTGGAGCCTTCGTATGGTTTGTTTAGACTATTTTTTATCAAATGATTCAATGCAGAGGCGGTACGGATGCCGAGCGATGATGTTGGAAACGGTAGCAGCGGTTCCAGGAATGGTCGGAGGAATGTTAGTACACTGCAAATCGCTGAGGCGGTTTGAACAAAGCGGCGGTTGGATCAAAGCACTCCTTGAAGAAGCAGAGAACGAGAGAATGCACTTGATGACATTCATGGAAGTCGCAAAACCCAATTGGTACGAACGTGCCCTCGTGATCGCCGTTCAAGGCGTTTTCTTCAACGCATATTTTCTCGGATACATAATCTCGCCCAAGTTTGCTCACCGTATGGTTGGATACCTCGAGGAAGAGGCAATCCACTCTTACACTGAATTCCTCAAGGAACTTGATAATGGTAACATCGAAAACGTTCCTGCACCAGCCATAGCCATTGATTACTGGAGGCTCCCTGCTGATGCAACGCTTCGTGATGTTGTCATGGTGGTTCGTGCTGATGAAGCACATCACCGTGACGTTAACCATTATGCATCCGTAAGTGTGTTTCTTATTCTCTTGTAATGTTATTGGAAGGAGACAAAACTAGTGTGTAACTGATGAATATTGTTTTCTTTGCAGGATATTCATTACCAAGGTCGTGAACTTAAGGAAGCTCCAGCTCCAATTGGATATCATTGAATTTATTTTTATCTTATTGAATAAGAAAAGAGTTTTTTTTTTTTTTTTTGTTCTTTAACGCTTTTGAGCTTCATATTTTTACTATATATAAAAATATTCAGTCTCCAATTTAGTTTATTCGTTTCTGACATTATTATAAAACATACGGTTGTGATTTATATGAGAAAAGTTGCTACTAATTTTCCCACATCATCTTAACCACCATTTTCAATCATCTACCACAAAATTTGACTTATGATGCAAAGGTAATAAATATTTTCAATTTTATTGGCTAAATTGAAAACGTTTTAAATTTCATACAGCAATTGTTTTTTTTGAATGAATATCAAATTAAATCAACTAATTAAACCTTTTATATAACTATAGATGTTGAAAAATAATTGAACTTCCGAAACTTCCTAAAACCAGTGCGTTAGATTCTAATCATACTATTCTCCCATTTGTGAACCGAGCCAAGCCACCATAACCATTAGGTCCAGACACTTTTATCCGGAACCACAAAACTAAACTATACCAAACCAAAAGAATAGGAACCAAAACCGAAACTGAGTATCATAAATATCCACACACATTTTATATTATGGAATCAAAAACCGAAACCATACCAATAACTGAAAGGGTATACGATTTTTAAAAATATAGTTTATATACCTAACAATATTAGTTATATTTAATTTTATAATAACCAAATATCCTAACAATACTATTTATAAACCATATCATTCAAATATTTCACATTATCTGAATTCTCAATATTTTATCTGAAAACCCGAATTATCCGATATCTTTTTCAAAAACTGAATTATCCATAAAATTTATCCAAATTAAAAGAAATAGTCTGAAAAATCAGAACCGAATTGGACCAAAACATTTATCGGATATTAACCGGTTTTCAACTTTTATTATCTGAACTGAACTGAAATCCAAAATAACTAAAGTGAAACCAAACTTCATATATAATCAAACGGATATTATATCTATAGAACGGAAAAAAAAAACAAAATAACCAAAATGCCTAGGGCTAATAACCATAGTATGCAGCTATTTTTTACACATGAAGAGAAATATAAAAAGATAAAACTCAATGGATCTTTTATTTAGGGTGTTGGAGCAGGATTTGTCACATAAATCCAGTGTAGTAAAAGCCCAATCAAAACAGACTGCAATGGCAATGAAGACATGATCATTCAATGAAGCCCATCTATTCCAGCCTAAAGGACTACTTCGCAGCCCGAGTATCTCGCACTATAACCCTTGCTTGTTCTTTGGGTGCCTTAGGTGTCTTGTCTCTTTCATGTTAGGTTAAATTATATATATTCGGAGTGGTATGTCCGTAGCCATGGACTTTGGATTTAGCTTCCCATACCTCACTGTGTGACTCTCCTGTTACTTGTTACTGACCCTTCTTTCTTTCCAGTTTCAAGTGAGATAGACAAGTAGGTGATATTTGGATGGATTGGTGCTATTGGACACTTTTCATTTGAATTTAATGTGGGCTTACGGTGAGTGGAGATCTATTTATGAGATGATGTTATGATATATTGTTGGTGGTATGCCGTAAAGAAAGATATGGGTGTTACAAAGGAATTGCGGATTTGTGAGGTAGAGAGAAGAAATTAAAGCCAAAATCAAATATGAACTCGACGCGTTGAACGGAAGGGAAAAAGAGTGGTGGCTCGGTGAGGAGGAGAGAGGAGGTGGTGGGGTGATGCGGAGAAGAGTGGTAGCTCGGTGAAGAGGACTTACAAAATGAGAAAACTATTACGACCAAGTCGGGGCTCTCTTTTTTTTGTAATGTAGGTTATGTGTTTAAATATATATCAATATTCAAAATGTATTAATTAAGTTTTTTTTTTGACAGCGTATTAATTAATTATTTTCAAATAAAATTTATGAAAATATTTTTTACACGAACTATTTTAAACTAAAAATAATTTATCATTTTTTTTTCTAAAATATTTATCATAATTTTTTCTTACTAAATATTTTTATAGTAAAATAATAGTGTATTTGATATTGTTTTTGTACAAGTGATTTTAAATAACTTTGTACAAATAATGTATTGAATAACTTATGATTTGGAAAATAATTTAAATAATTGATTGAATAACAAATTAACACAATAAAAAAAATAACAAATTAACAAAATCTCCTAAAACTCATTCAATACACCTGCTTGTCTTTATTTGAGACTGGGCCTAGACCCATTTGTTAAAACTGAAACCTTCCCGTTTGGGCCTTTTAATATAAAGATTGACCGACTAAAACATCTACTTTTCTCTATATATATATATATATTATATTCTGGTCTGATATAGAATAAAAATAAAAGTCTGCGTTGGTAGCCCGAACAAACGAGAAATCGAGAGGCTAGGGTTTGTGATTCCAACAACAAAGGAGCAAAAGATGATCGAGGTGGTGCTCAACGATCGTCTGGGGAAGAAAGTAAGGGTTAAGTGCAACGAAGATGACACGATCGGCGATCTGAAGAAGCTCGTGGCGGCGCAGACCGGAACGCGAGCGGAGAAGATTCGAATTCAGAAGTGGTACAACATCTACAAGGATCATATCACTCTCAAGGACTACGAGATCCACGACGGCATGGGCCTCGAGCTCTACTACAATTAGGTTTTCTCCCTCTCTTTTTGATGTTGCCGATTATCAATGATTAAAGCTTTAAATTTTCTGGAAATCTTAGCGATGTTGTTAGTTAATTTTGTGTTTCGGGAATCGAGTTGAATCAATCCTCTGGAAAAATCAAAAGAGTTCAACCAGCTTTCTCGTCTCAAGTCAGTTTCATTCATATTATCGATTCTGAAGTGAATCCGAATCGAACCGAGGAAAAAAAAACTGATTCTTTTTTTTGTTTTGAAATTTTAAGCTGATATTTGAGTAAAATAGTTTTACTCTGGATTAAAATTTTGCCAACTTTTGCTTAATGTTATGTGATGGGCACATTGAGCCTCTGTTTCACATCATTCAGATTAACCCTCCTGAATATGATTGATAACTCTACGGAGTAGTTTGAGGCTTTTTTTTTCTCAGACCATTGTAGTTTGCGGAATCTCAAAATGTTCTCAGAGTTTCGATTCAGTTAGTTTTTATTACTCATGGTAACATGACGCAGACAATAGCAAGCTACAATGGTCTTCTATGACATTGTTCTAGTGTTTTTGATTCTATTGGAATTGATCATGATTTGATTGTTTCATCTGGTCCAGGCGAACCGGAGGTGCAGTGAGCTGAAGGAATGTTGTTGATTTGCACACCTCCATAAATAAAATAAAAAATAAAAACAAAAAGTACGTCTGTAAAATTGGCTAATTGGTTCCTGATTATGTATGCTTTGGTAAACTAAAATCAAATGTGTGGTAATAAGCTACTCTTTCAACTTTTGTCTTTGGTACTTTTAAGAAGTCTCTTGGTGTTGTACTCAAGTGCTTTATTTCTGAATGTTGCCCATATCTTTCTGGAAATGCGTTTCTATATTTTGTTCGTTTAGATTAATAATCATAAGGTACGTAATTTCGATATAAAAGACGATAAACTTCATGTGTAGAGGTGTTAACTGGTCTTTCTAGTTTCTATTTTTTTTGGTCTTTTTTTGTTCAAACTCTGCATTCATTAATCAGGTTAAGGTCCAGCCTCAAACATTTGAGTTAGAGCTAAAGCTGATTTTTTGCAAACGAGGAACATAAACAAAGGAACAAGATCAAACACTATTTCACTGATCTCAGTTCGTTACTTTAAACTTCAGCAACCGAACAAGGGTTTGGGAATCTGCCTTTATAATCAGGGATTCACGTCAGAGGTGGGTTTCCTGCCTTTATCAATGCCCGGTCCAGTTTTAAAATAGGCTCATTCAAATTGATTATCTACGGCCGAAAAGAAAGCCGGACTCGATAAGTGACAAAATCTGACGATGAAAATGACGAGCCCATATTTGAAGAAAAGTGTGCTTAAAACATGATTAAACCCGGACTCGATAAATGACAAAATCTGACGATGAAAATGACGAGCCCATATTTAAAGAAAAGTGTGCTTAGAGCATGATTAAACCCGGATTCCCTAAGTGACAAAATCTGACGATGAAAATGACGAGCTAAAGCTCATATTTGAAGAAAAGTGTGCTTAGCGCATGATTAAATCCGATCTCTTAGCCGGGTTTCCTAATTCATGATTCGACAAATTTTTTTATTTTTTATTTTTTTTTACACTTTTCGGCTAAGAAACGGTTCTTATATTATTAGTTTTTCTTAGTTTAAATCTAAAAAACGCTAAGAACCGTCTTTTATCCGAAGCTAAGAACCTCAGTTAAGAGACTAAGGTTAATCATGATCTTAATTTTTCAAGATATTTATCACCAAAGTTATAAATTTAAGTGAACTCTATGTCGGATCTTATATTGTTGTTATATATATATATATATATATATATATATATATATATATATGTCTTGTTGAATAAAACGTTTTTTAATGGGCTTTGGGCCTTTGGCTATTGGAATTTGTATTTATATCTATCTATTACTATAAAGCAGACTGTGTCTCTCTTCTGGTGAGAACACGTCAGTAATTCGGATTATAAGAGGGCGCCACGTGTCATCGTCTTCAACTCTTCCAGATCTATAATCTTTGCTTCACGCCGTCTAACCAAAGGTTAGGGTTCGTCTTTGCTCTTCGTTGGATCGCGACTTCTGATCTTCATTTCCATCACCGAAACGGTCCCTGTTATGGTTTCTTCGTGATAAATCCCTTATTAATTCAATCAATGTATCCTTGAATGCGAGATTTTCTTCAGCGAGACGGTGTATTTGTGACTATAAAAAGGTAAGCATTCCTCCTCTCGAAATCATCTTATCAATATGTTCAAATAACGATGTAGCTTCTATTTCTTGATTATGAAACCTTCTCAATGTTGTTTCAGGTGAGTATCAATATTTAAGTTTCATCCCCTGCAAATCAAAACTTCAATCCTCTATTCTATTAATTCGATGGCCCGTTCCTATTAGATTTACGGACAAGACCATATTTGTTGAGATTGCAGAGAGAGAGGCATTAACTCTATCCCTAAGTTGAATCTCTCTTTGTAGTTACAGCATGGTCAACTCTGAAAAAAAGATAAAGAAGAGCAAATGTTACTCCTTTATTGGCATGTTCGTTGAATCTTTGTCACTTATTAAGATTTCACGCACACGCACATCAGGTATATTATATTTAAGTATTTCCATCTCCTTTAAAACAGAGATGTATGTCTTCAAGCTTTCAGATGTACCGTAAGATAAAATCATTTGGTATATAAATTTTCTACCTATTCAAATGGTTTTTACAATCAAATCTTCATGATATATTTTGTTCTTTCTGGATAGTGTTTCTCTTGATTAAAGAAATGAGTTAGATATATTCTCCGCTGATATATGTTTGTATAGATAACCAATTGCACTCCAGCATAAAGTTACAATATTAGAGTTTGATGTCTGCCTTTCATATGTTTTCATTGTATGCACATGCTTTTATGGCAGGGACAGTAGATAGTCAGAGTCTCAAAACGCCTTCATGATGATGACACCATAGGCGAGAGAAGACATAAAGCTATCTGAAGTTTTGAAAACCGTAAAGAACTTGAAATGTTTAAATTATACATTTCTACTTTAGCAAAGTACCTTCTCATTGCGGTGTTTCTTGCTTCAAGAAACCCAATAATGCTAGATGGCTAGATGTTTTACTCCACAAAGGGCATGGATAATCGTAAAAGAAAGTAGAAGTAAGTTCTAAAAACAATATATGTATTTCTCTTTTGCTTATGTGTCTTAACTGAAAGTTATTTGATTGATGAATTTGATGACAAGTGTACTTATGGTATTTGAATAGAATTTGATGTTTTTTCTTGATGATGTTTCCTTCTCAGGGTCTCTGATAAATGGATAGAAAAGAAGGAAATTGCAGAGCAGTAAGCAGTCAAGAAAGAGCCTGAAAGCTTTCCACTGGAGAGACTATTGGCAATGTTCCAATACATGCGTTGTGTCTAGGAGATTCTTCATTTGCCGAAGAGGAAGTAGGAGAAAAATAAGAATATATAACAATTTGGTCCAATTTTTAATTATTTAAAATTACTTAAATAATTGACGTGTTTTATATTTTTGTAATTTCTTATTCAAACTGAAGGTAACACCTATCAAGGATGAGTATTCAGCATTACTTCGATTGTAATCTGATTGAAAATCATAAATTATTGATCCTGATACTTTTTTTTCATAGTAATAATACATTCATTGTTTTAGCTAAAATTATATAACTCAGCTTACAATTCGCATATTTGTATGTTTCAAATTGTTAAATATTTCAGAAGTTTTTAATAAGACATTAAGAAATGTCCAAGAATCTCAATTGACATCACAATAATCGTGATCAAATAAGATTTGCATAAGTAAACTCGATATAAAGCCATGTCATCGTTCAAGCAATTTATTTAATGTATATTTTTCAACAAAATTCATATGCATGGTGTTGTCTCAATTTATCAAAACGTGGCTGCTTTCTCCGTATCTGATTGTTTCACTGAAGCTTTTCCTGTCTTTTTATTAACCTGATGTGAGCATATAAAGTCTATAAGATGATTCATCCAACTCTTATGAAAATGGTCGTGATAGCAGAGGGCGCCCTAACAAAAAGGCTATGGCGCGTAAATCCGAGAGTGACAATGAAAGTGGCTTTAGCAGCTCTGACTCTGACAATGATTCTAGAGAGAAGAAAAGAAGAAATGTATAACGAAACAAAATATAAGCAAAATAGGTGTCTCTTCTTAATCTGAAGTTGAGAGTGATGATAACAACAAACTTAAGAAGTCACACAAAAAAAACCAACCCTCTAACCAATCTGGTTTGAAAGAAGTAAGTGACAAAAAGTAGTGGGAGGAAGAGGCGGGATTTTGATGTTAGTGAATCTAAATCTGAGAATGAGAGAACAACAACTACACAAAAAAAAAAGAAACTAACCATGGAAGACAAAGTGAGAAAAGAAATGTGGACGATGTGGAGTCCAATCATCTGAAGAACAAATATAGAGTTGCTTCAAGTGGCAAGAAAGTTGCAAGAGCCTCTGATGACAGTGATACTGAGTATGAGAACAAGAGACCATTGTGTAGTAAAGTAGAAGTTTACAGTGAAGGAATAATCCACAAAATAAATGAAGAAGAGGATAGTTTCAAGCATCAAAAATTGACAAGGACAAATAAGACGTTGCCAACGAATATATCAACTAAAAAACAACCAAACAAACAAAAACTAAAGTCATGGCTTAAAAATGAAAATGTCTTCCCACACATGAAGCTCATAAGTTCAGATTAACCATTAACATCATATTTTAGGTCAAACACACAAAAATAACGTCATCAATTAGCAATTCACTGTAGCAGAGATGTCAACATCTAATATACTACATTTTGCCTAAAAATTAAAAACAACAAAAAATATGACAACCACTTAAAACCATAACATTTCATGCTCAACAATAACAAACACCCAAAACATAACACTCTCAGATCTATTGTATATTAACAAGAACAAAAAAATAGTCACTTTTATTGAGGATTAAATATTCTAAATATGTATATAAATCTAAAATAGTTTTACTATTATTTTTCATCTGCTTACCCGCCGGCAGGTTTACCCTAGTACTATATAAAGTTATAAACTTCTGATCTACAATTTAGTTTATTCGTATATGACGTTTTTTTTTGGTAAAAAATATATGACGTTATTATTAACATAGTATTGTTATTTATACGAGAAAAGTTGCTATTAATTTTCCCACATTCATGTGACATTAGCCTTAACCGCCATTTTCAAAGATTTACCATAAATTTTAAATTATAATGCAAAGGTAATAATACATATTTTTAAATATTATTGGCCAAAGTGAGGACGTTTTAAACTGCCTGATATAATCTTAGACTTTACACATGATAAATTAAAAACAGAAAACTCGATGGATCTTTTATGATTATTTAGATCATCTCCAATGGTACACAAAAATTTCTTCTATATTTCATTCTAAAATAGAGTAATTCTGGATTTTCTCCAATGGTTCCCTACGTAATAGAGTTACTCTATGATAGAGTGAAATATAGAGTAATGTTGTTTTTTTACTCTATATTTGGAGTGAAAAATCAATATTACTTTATATTTCACTCTATTATAGAGTAATTCTATTTTAGAATAAGCCATTGAAGCAAATCCAACTCTTTAATAGAGTTATTCTATTTTAGTGTGAAATATAGAAAAAAAACATTTGTGTACCATTGGAGATGTCCTTAGAATATGAGTCTTTATTTTCTTCTTTCCGGCCCACAAACCTTTCAAACATAAAGTAAAAATATTTATTATTATAAAATCTATACTATTAAAACAAGAGTCATGATTTTTTTCATGTGTAATATTTTAAAATGGACTTCCTCTAGAATGTATCAAATTTTACATAATTTAATCTTCATATATTTTAATATATTTATATTTTATTTAAAATACTATTATTTAAGAAAAATCTAAGAAAATCTTTTCAGAATCATTTTAAATTTTATTTCCAAAAATTAATTAATTTAAATTTTAACTATCATAAAATATAATTAGAATTTCAAATTAATTTTTTTTTAACGAAAACTAAAATCATATAAATATTTTGATTATATAATGATAATAAAAGTTTAAATTAATTAATTTTCAGAAATATATTTTATAAAGATCTTAAAAAGATTTTGTTAGAAAGAAATGTCCATTTCTATTTCAAATAAAATTAAATAAAAAATCTAATCCAATTTTTGTGTATTTCAAGAAATTTTTCAAGAAATTTTTCAAATAATATTTCTACTGCAAAATTATTTTGCATGTACTATATATTATAGTTAAAAAAAATATATTTCTTGTTGTTTTTAACAATATCTGAAAATATTTCTCCTCTATTATGTAGGTCCGATTTAATTTGACTTCCATATACATTTCGAACTTAGAAATAAAATTAAAATTATGTAAAATAGTATTGTTACATAATAATGTTTTCAAAATAAATTTTGTTACAAAATTTATAGAAATAACAATATAAACCACTTAAATATAAGCATTATATAATTATATAAAACATTTAAATTACATTAATTTAGTGATAAATTTTGTCATATAGACTAAAATGTTTTAGCATAAGAAAAAAAAATCGCACGGATGTACAGATCAAGAACTAGTCATCAATTATAATAGAACCTTTCAAATGTATCAGTGTCTCTCTCTAATGGCACCGAATTAATTATCAATAGATGTGTAAAATAAAAATATCTATCGTGGCTTTTCTTATGATCTAATAACCTATCTATTATGGAATAGTTTAGGTCAAAATAATAGCAATCTCAATTACCAATAAACTTAATTAGTATTATTGTTTTTTTTTTTTTTTTTTGTCACAATAATTAGTATTATTGTTACCATCATTAAAATGGTAGATGAAAAGCAAAAGGGCTCCCGCATACAAATCTCTTCTCTCATCAATTATTAAACAAATAAAAAAAAAACTATTCATATCTAACACTAATGTTTGTGTTAAAAATATTTTGAATTTTCTGTATCTAAATATATTCAAACTATATGTATAACAAATAAATTTAAAATACATCACAATCAGTTGCCTAGCCTCTATCTATCAATTGTTTTCTAATACAAATTATTATTTTATACTTCAAAGATTAATCTAGTTTCATAGTATAAACTATTGTTATTTGCTGCAATGTGTACCTTCCTACATTTTTTAGATTTGAACCGATAATATGGACGAAACAGTCATGGTGCCATGTTCGCTGTATATTATTTAAACGCCTCTATCGCTATGAATCTCCAATAAAATTTTAAACAACCATAAAGATTTAATTATCAATATAAGATATATAACAATACAATAATCTCGCCATTATCGATATACCTTGGTGCGTTAATGAAGGGATTTTACTTTTCGGAGACGACAAAAGCATAGTAAACTTTGCTTCTCATAATTTTCGTATACTATATTCGTATTTTAGATATAAGGAATCCACAGAAACCCGGCAAAGTCATTTTGGTGGGACTCTCTGACGTGGCATTGTCAGTGTTTATAATTTTAGGAATTTACATGACCGCTCATCAACGAGATAACGTAATCCCACCACTCTCATCCGGCCACGTAAGTAGTTAACGCGGATGTCACGCATACCATCCGTGAAAACCGTGAGGCTAGCTTTTTTCTCTTTTTAACTCTGTCCTTGATAGTATTTATATCTACGGAGAGATATTTAAGCGAACGAGTAGCGTCGACAGAAGACATAAAATCATGATTAACCCAGAATTCTTAGAGTGAGATTCTTAACAGAAATTAAGAAACTGTTTCTTAACTTTTAATTAAAAAAGTTAAAAACTAGTTCTTAAAATCCTTATTTAAGAACCGGTTCTTAGTTTTTTTAGTTAAAAGTTAAGAAACAGTTTCTTAACTTCCGTTAAAAATCCTATCTCCCGCGTGTCATGACTGTAATCAACCACATCAAACAGTTTGTACCACGTGGAAATCGTCGGCTTTTGTTATGCACGCGTGTCCAAACGCGTGTGGTGTTGTGTTATTAAAACAATATATATGAATATTACTGTTTCTTTTTGTTTATCGACTGTCATTAATATACATGAGTCCAGACGATTGACCAAATTTCTTTTGCTACTACTTTAATTACAGAATCTGATATATCAACGTGGGCCCTAATACACGTCACACTCACTCATTTTAAGTAGGTGCTGTTCGTTTGCTCACCCAGATAATCCATCTGGTTGAAGATGCAAATCGATGTTCGTTTTATGCATTATAATGCTACATCCAGATTGATCACCCAGCTGAATTTTTACAAACCCATCTCAAATTCTCACCCAAATGAATGTGAGTCTTGATGGTGCATCTAGATGCAAATGCATTTAGTTTAGTCCAAAATGATAAATGACAAAAATGGCCTTTTAAAATCAAAATATTATTTTCAAACCGTAAATTCTATTTTTTTGCAAATACATTTTTCTGCCAGAACCGGAAAATATATTTTCCCGCAAAAACTGAAAAACACATTTTTCCGCCAAAACCGAAATAATGTATTTTCCCGTCAAAACCCAAAAACGCATATTCCCGCCAAACCCCCCCCCCAAAAAAAGCATTTTTCGGCCAAAACCGCAAAAAAAAATTTCTCGTCAAAACCGGAAAACGCAATTTTCCCGCGAAAACTGGAAAATGCATTTTCCGGCCGAAACCGGAAAAACGCATTTTCCTGCCGAAACCGGAAAAACGCATTTTCCCGCCGAAACCGGAAAAACGCATTTTCCCGCCAAAACCGAAAAACGCATTTCCCGCCAAAACCGAAAAACACATTTTCCCGTCAAACCCGGAAAAACGTATTTTCCGCCAAAATCGGAAAAACAGATTTTTCCGCCAAAACCGGAAAACGGATTTTTCCGCCAAAACCGAAAAACGCATTTTCCCGCCAAAAATGGAAAAACATATTTTTCCCGCCAAAACCGGAAAAATGCATTTTCCCGCCAAAATCGCGAAAAAAAACTTTTCTTGTCAAACCCGCAAAACACACTTTCTCATCAAAAACACATTTTCCGCCAAAACCACAAAATGTACTTTTCCCGCCAAAACCGCAAAAAAACGTATTTTCTGCCAAACCCATAAAAACGTATTTTTCGCCAAAACCGTAAAAATGCTATTTTTTCGCCGAAACATAGAAAAATATATTTTAGTCACTTTTTATAAACAAGTCCACCTGGATGCAGATGCAGATGCAAGTTAAAAAAAACAAACATAGCTGCATTCAGATGATTCATCTGGATGCATGAACGAAATGAAGAAACGAACAACACTGAGATGAAGCATATGGATAAGATATCTAGATGGACCATCTGGATGCATCTTCTAGATGTACAAACGAATAGGGCCGTACTCGTTTTTTTAGTAAATAAATTTATTGAAAGTAAAATTATGTTTCAAAAAAAAAAATTAAGATTTTTGTTTCAACTTATAGATAATTTTTATATTATAATGTAACTTTTACTTATTGAATACTGTAAGGCCAATCAAATAATGTACATTTTATAATTGTTTGAATTTATCTTCTAAATGACATTTTTCATAAGTTACAAATTTCTTAATATTAGTGTTAATGTTTAAAAATTCGGTAAGCAGTAACTAAACCAATTATTAAATACCTATACAAGAATTTTTAAATTTTATTTTTCAAAATATTAGATCTGATTTGCTGACTAAACATGTAAATTTTATTTTCAAAATATTAGATCCGATTTGCTGACTAAACATGATCAGATTCTTAAAACATTGATTAGTTATTTTAACTAAAACTACTTAGTTATTAAAACAAATGAACTTTTGTAAAAGCAAAAGTAATATCTAAAATTTTATAAACATTTCCATATTTATCGGAATGTTGTTTTCTTCTTTAAAAAGTAGTTATCGGATTGTGAAAATTATTTCTAAATATAAAATAATTTAATATAAAAATAAAATTCAAAAATTAAATAATTAATAACTTTATGTACTCAAATAACTTCAAGGTTAAATATTACCAATATCTGTATGATCTCGAAGACGCAAAGGCCTACAAGGATGTCCGAGTTGAGACCAATTAGCTTGTGCAATGTATGGTACATGATTGTTCGAAGGTTTTATGTCAGCGGTTGAAATTATGCCTCCCACGGTAAATATCGGAGACACAATCATCATTTGTACCAGGAAGGTTGATTTCAGATAATATTCTTATTGCTCAGGAAATGTTTCATGGACTGCGGACTAATAAGACTTGTCAAAGTAAATATATGGCGATCAAGACGGATATGAGAAAATCGTATGATCGGGTGGAGTGGGGTTCTATTCAAACGCTACTTCACAGGATGGGTTTTGATCCGTATTGGGTTAAATTAATTATGGAATGTATATCATCGGTTCAATATCATGTTTTGCTAAATGGGCAGCCCCGTGGACATATAGTTCCTCAAAGAGGGTTACGGCAGGGTGATCCCTTATCCCCTTATCTATTTATCATGTGTACTAAGGCTTTGATTGCTAATATTAAGAAGGCTGAAAAAGGAAATCATTTCACGGGAATGAAGGTGGCAAGAACTTGTCCTTCAATCTCTCATCTGTTGTTCGCAGATGATAGTCTATTTTTCTGTAAGGCACATAAGGAAGAATGTCATACTATTCTTAGGATTCTGAAGGAATATGAAGTGGCCTCGGGCCAACTGATTAATTTTCAGAAATTCTCGATTCAATTTTGACATAAGATTGAGGAGTCCACTAGACAAGAATTGAGAAACATCCTAGGGATACTTAATTTTGGAGGGATGAGATCATATATGGGTCTGCCGGAGAATCTTGCGGGATCCAAGATACAGGTTTTTGGTTTTGTCCAGGACCGTTTGAATAATAGGGTGAATAGATGGACGTTTAAGTTTTTTTCTAAAGCTGGAAAGGAAGTTATCATTAAATCAGTAGTCACGGCTTTGCCTAACCATGTGATGTCTGTTTATCGGCTACCAAAAGCAACAGTGAAGAAATTGACGAGTGCGGTATCAAAATTTTGGTGGAGCCAAGGGGGAAATAGTATGCACTGGAAGTCATGGGACAAAGTATGTACAAACAAGGACGAAGGAGGTCTAGGCTTTAAGGACATAACGGATTTCAATACGGCTATGCTTGGAAAGCAATTGTGGAGGCTGATAGAGAAGCCTTCAACTCTTTTTGCTAGAGTTTTTAAAGGACGGTACTATAGGAATGCCTCACCCCTAGGACCGATCCGTTCATACTCTCCGTCGTACGGCTGGAGGAGTATTGTATCTGCTAGATCTCTGGTTAGCAAATGACTAATCAAAAGGGTGGGAACAGGGTCCTCTTTCTCCGTATGGAGTGATCCATGGCTCCCAACCACTCGTCCGAGACCAGCAAACAAAAATTTAACATGACACTTATCAGGACCTCACAGTGGACTCTTTGATAAATCCAATTTCACGAACTTGGAAGTCACAAGTAATTCGGGATTTGGTGGATCCCCAGGACGCTCAAATTATTGAAAGTATTCCTTTCAGTAAGACTCAATTGGTGGATAGAAATGAATGACATTTCACAAATAATGGAAAATATTCGGTTAAACAGGATATCAGCAAGAACGGGTCTATCCGGACAAGGCAAAACCACCAGCTTTTTATGGTCCCACAGTGGATACTCTAAAAGCTTTATGCTGGGAGGTGAGATGTCCTTCGAAGGTTAAGCATTTTTTATGGCAAATGGTATCCGGATGTATAGCTGTTAAGAAGAATTTGCAATCAAGAAGAATGAAGAGAGATATTTGTTGTATTAGATGTGGAGCTGAGGAGGAATCAATAAACCATGTGTTTTTTGAGTGCCTTCATGCGCGTCAAGTTTGGGCTTTGTCAAAGATACCATCTAGCCCAGTCTACTTTCCCACAAGTTCACTATTTACAAATATGGATCATCTTTTCTGGAGGGTACTCCTGAAGATGGAAGATCATCATTTTGCGTGGATACTATGGTATATTTGGAAAAGAAGAAATAATAAGGTCTTTAGTAATTTGGATATTGACCCAAGAGATACACTTACGCTTGCAGAAACTGAATCAACACTTTGGGCTGAGGTCCAGGTGATTAAAACTAAGCAGGCTCCACCACAAAATGAGGTTTGGAATCGGCAGCCGAGGGTTGGTCGTTGGTGTTTTATAGATGGTTCCTGAAAAGATAAAGAACCTTATTCAGATCAAAGATGGTATAGCATACTCAAGGGCTTTCAGGGATTGATGGGTGCAAGGAATACTAGGGCATGTCTTTCACCTCTTCATGTAGAGATAGAAGCTTTGATATGAGCAATGGAATGTATGAGGAATTTACATCAGTTTCAGGTTACCTTTGCTACAGATTGTTCTCAATTGGTGAAAATGGTTTCGGAACCAGAGGAATTGCCGGCGTTTGAGAGTTACATGCACGACATAAGGCTACTGAAGACACGTTTTACTAGCTCAGCGATCATTCATGTACCCTGGACGGAAAATCAAAAGGCAGATAGTCTAGCACGATGTGCCAGAAAACAATCGTCTTTCGTCGTTCACATGGATGCAGAGTTACCGGTTTGGTTCGCAAAGTCTATATGAGTCTGTTTGTTGATGACAAAAAAAAAAAGATCTCTAGTCATTCTGCTAAACCATTTTATTCAAAAATTTCGTTTTGTAAAAATATATGATAAAAATTGCTAAATAAAATTTTATTATAAAATTTAAAATTTATATGATGATTGACTTTTTTTATAGAAAAATATTCATTGATATAATCAACCTATTTTTGTTCTAAAAATATCTAATAAAAACAAGTTTCCAAAAACATTAATTAAAATTAAATAACTTATACATATATATACGATTTTATTGAGTAGGACAATTTAATATATAAGAAGTGAATTAGAGTAAAAATGTAAGGTTAAGAGTAATTTAATCAATTTTCTTTCTAATTAATGTTATTTTAGAGGTTTTTCTTTTCACTTGCTATTTATTATATTTTCTATCTAACAAAGTTAGTAAGTTACATATTTATACTTTAATTTATTATTTTAGATAAGTAAGCAGTATTTTTATTTTGAACATAATAAAAAATATAACGTCGATAAAAAAACATAAGAAGAGAAATAAAAGTGAGAATTAGGCCTGGGCGTTCGGTGGTCCGTTCGGTTTCGGTCCGGATGATTCGGATTTTTGGATTTTCGGTGTTATGCTCATAAGTACCATTCGGTTTTTACTAATTATCGGATCGGGTTCGGTTCGGTTCCTTTCGGGTTCGGTTCGGATCGGATTTAACCAATATTTAAAATCGTATAAAAATATTTTTTTTAAAACCTCGAAATTGATCAAAAAAATTTCAAAATATATAAATTATTTAAAAATCTAATTAAAAATTAGTAAAACTATCTAAATTAACTAAAAAGTATTCAAAATAACAAATAAAACAAATTACAAAAATATTTTGAATACTCTAAAATATCTAAATCACCTTAATATATATAAAAACATTAACATATTTAACTAATTTCGGATATATTCGGGTCCTAATTTGGATTTCGGTTCGGTTCGGGTTATAGCCAAAGTCCAAAGTAGTAAGCTCATAAGTTCTATTCAGATATTTTTGTAAAACAGTTCGGATTCGATTTTGGTTTTTCCGGTTAAGGTTAAAGTCGGTACTTCGGGTTGAGTTAAAAACGTCCATAGGCCTAGTGAGAATGTTAGGGGTGAACATTAGGGGTGAAAAATCAAAAATAAAAAGAAGTTTTGTAAAAGAGGGAGAAGCAATTCCACATTGGCAGCTAAATGCAGGCCCCACATCTCAGAAGTTCCGTGACCGCGACTTGAGTGAAGAAGGTCCCACATGCATTTTCTTTTTTCTCGTCTTAACCGTTGAGTTTTGATTCAATCAACGAATCAGATCAATCGGTCGGGTGCCAACTCAACACCATTTTATTTTTAAAGTATTTCGGGATAACGTCTTCTCCCAATTAAAATTACATAAAATATAGGGTTAATTTGCTGAATAACTATATTGGAGAAAGTATTAATTTTATAGTAAAAAAATAGAAAGAGATAGAAAAAAGGTGAAAGCAAAAAATGGCTAGTTAGTAAAATAATTTTTTTTTTTGATTATTGGTTGAAATTTCTCAAAAATATTCTCATTTATAAAAAAAACAGAAATGTCTAACGGCTAAGTGAATATTTCGCTATTGCCAATAAAGGATCTCAGCCATCGATTCATAGTTAACGAGTTGAGTTATAATTTATATTGAATCAGACACCGTTTTTTTTTGGTTTATTAGACCATGATTAGTAGAGGGTTTTTAGGGCGAGATTCTTAACGTAATATAAGAATTCGTCTTTTAACTTTTAATTTAAAAAGTTAATAATCCGTCTCTTAACTTTTAACTTAAAAAGCTAAGAATTAATTTTAAGAGCCAGTTTTTAACTTTTTTAGTTAAAAGTTAAGAGACGAGTTCTTATATTACGCTAATAACCCCACTCTAAGAACCCCCCAATAATCATGCTTTTAGTTTATAGATTTACCGTTTACGTTTACCTCTTCTTAAGCGATTAAAATATAAAAACAATTATAGTGAACAAAAAAAATATAGAAACTAGCCCTGGGACGGATCCGGATATCTGGGAAATTTAGGGTATCCGTGGATTTAATATCCGGATCCGGATTCGTGGTTGCGGATATCCGGATTTCGGATATCCGTCTCGATATTCTATTATCCGCGGATATCCGGATCCGGATCCAGATCCGTCAAAATAATTAAAAATATTTTTTTTAACAAAAAATACTAATTTGTTTTAACAAAAAATACTAATTTGTTTTAACAAAAAATACTAATTTGTTTTAACAAAAAATACTAATTTGTTTTAACAAAAAATACTAATTTGTTTTAACAAAAAATACTAATTTGTTTTAACAAAAAATACTAATTTGTTTTAACAAAAAATACTAATTTGTTTTAACAAAAAATACTAATTTGTTTTAACAAAAAATACTAATTTGTTTTAACAAAAAATACTAATTTGTTTTAACAAAAAATACTAATTTGTTTTAACAAAAAATACTAATTTGTTTTAACAAAAAATACTAATTTGTTTTAACAAAAAATACTAATTTGTTTTAACAAAAAATACTAATTTGTTTTAACAAAAAATACTAATTTGTTTTAACAAAAAATACTAATTTGTTTTAACAAAAAATACTAATTTTTTAAATATAATACATAAATTAAATATTTATAAATATATTTATATATGTTTATAATATTGTAAAAACTAAAATATAATATTATAAGATTAATTCATGTATAAATATTAATATATCAAATATAAATATTAATAAAATTTAAAAATTTAATGTATTTTAAAAATACGGATCCGGATATCTGGACCTAAAAATTAAGATATCCGGATCCGGATTCGGTTTGCACGGATCCAAGATTTTACTATCCGGATTAGGATCCGGGCACCCCGGATATCCTATTTTCGGAGCGGATCCGGAGCGGATCTCGGATCGTATCCGGATCTCGGATAATAAGTCTCAGGCCTAATAGAAACCATTATATTTCCTTATTACTGATACAAAATCTATTTTAAATATCTTTTCACTATGTTGATCAGAGAAAAAAAAAGAGTAACATTATGCGACTGATTTTTGGGTCTGATTGGTGACTGCGGATTTGGTAAAATAAGCGTAGTAGAATTGAAATGTTTAGTTTGAGGTTTTTTATCCAAAATAAACTTAGTTGATGAATTTAAATGTTAAAAATCCAATAAAATTTGATATTTCTTTTTTCACTAGGAAAATGTTATTGTTTCTTAAAATACTTGGCGATTGTCGATCGTCTCATTAGGGATCGAAATTTATGTTATTAATAAATACTTATAAGAAACTTTTTAAGTTTCCTAATCTCTTTAGTTTGTGTAGATTTAATTGCAAACTCAATCACCAAATGATATCCGAGAGCAAAATATTTCCAAATTACTGCATGATTGAAACTAATATAATATTGCGTTGAATCTGGAATCAATTTAGGATGAGATTAAACAAATACATGATTGCATGATTGAGCATTTAATTCGGTTTATACACTTTTTTCTGGGTGATTGGTAAGTATTGTGGCTTTATTTTTTGACTTTAGAATAGTATCTGTAAATTTATTTATTATAACTATTTTTACCAAATCATTTATTATTATTGAACTATTCTTATATTAACATATGTTTAATTAGTTACATAATTTTTCAGTTATATCAATCTGACTAATTTTTTCATCTAACATAGAAATAATCAAATATACTATGATTTTTTTCTCAAAAAGATATTTATTTATTTGAAAATTAGTAAATATAAGTTTTAATAGCTACCAAATGATAAAATAAATAAACGCCGGTATTTTGATTTTCTTTTACTATTAGATTCTAAGAATTAAAAGTTCAAAGATAAAATCGGAAAATATTATTATTTTCATAGTCATTTGACGTTTCTATGGTTTTGGTAAATTATAAATAAGTAATAATAACATAAATCAATAAATAAATAGTTAGAGAAAGGTAAATATCAACCATTTATTTACTGCAATAAATAAGTAGTTAGTATTTGAAAATTAAATAAACAAAAAGCCACAACGAAGCTATTAGCTATTTGATTGACTTAATATGATTAATTTTACCGGTTAGATCGGTGCGTAGGTGGTCACAAAGATTCCATTTTGATCGATATTGCCTTTAACAGGGTCTTTGTTTACCGGTTGTGGCCAGTGATACATTATTTTGGGTAAAAATAACTAAAATAATATCATTTCTGTGCGTGTATATGTCAGTATTTTGTTTTCTTTTCCACACAAGTCGTCGCGATTAGTGGACAGCAATGCACTACCCCAGGAGCCTTTTAACAAATATTTTATTGCAATTTTTTGCCGACTATTTTATTACAACACTATAGTGCTATTAGTTTAGGAAAATTAGGCTGAATAGCTAAAAAATAAACAGTCACCATTATTACTATATTATATACTATATTATTCTCAGTAGCCGGTCACTAAAATCTCAAACACCTTCTTCTTTAATTACCAATCACCACCACCGTCGTCTCTTTCTTAGTCACCACTGCCATTTTTTATTGTCGCCACTTTCACTACAATCATCACAAATTGGTAATCTTTGTTCGGTAGTTTATATTTTTCTAAGCCACAATCCTATCAACCATCATTTCTTCCTCCATAATCACCACCGCCTTCATCAACTATGTTATTTTGTCACTTAGCCATCCCTATGTCATCAATTTTTTTTTTAAATTATTAAAATCTGTAATCTTTGTTTTCATATTTTTGCCATCACATCTTTTAAAACACTTTTATCTCTTTGATATTAGTCACCACATCTTCCACCATAACCACCACCAGACGTATTTACTATGTTATTTGAATGATATGTACTATGCTATTTCGTTGTAACTATTTTATTTTAATAATGCTTCATTTTATGTACCAAATGCATGTTTTGACATTTGAATTAGAGTTTATATTCTTTTTTAAGGTTTAGTGATTGGTGT
>NC_027748.1:32048974-32061508 GCF_000695525.1 Brassica oleracea var. oleracea | reverse complement strand
GGGGGGGAGAAACATTATGGTAATGTTTCATATTATGTACATAGTGCATATTTTGACATTTAAGTTAGGGTTTATATTTTTTTTTAAAGTTTAGTGATTAGTGTTTGAGTCTGGGTGTAGAAATCAGCCATAGATATCAAAGAGGTGAACACAATTCATTTTCGAATATACCATTATATTTAATAATTTTATTCATACTTGCTATACCATGTAGTTTGTTCTATACTATTTATAGTCTATGTTATAAAAAGTTATTGGTTCTTATATATCCACGTCCGTCACTTTCTTTGTAACCACCGTTCTCACTACCACCACAACCACCACCTATCCCATTGTCTCTTTTACATATTTCAAATTATTGCCACTTCACCATCACCACCGTAGCATATTACGATAATCATCACCGTTACGATCCGTAAGCTACCCTTTCCGTAATCACCAACGTCGCCGATGTGATAATATTATCGACACTAGGCATGGGCAAAATAACCGGAACCGAAAAACCGAATCGGAACCGAACCGAAATACCCAAAACCGGAACCGGACCAATACCCTCAAATACCCGAACGGTTCCTATATTTTTATATCCGAAATAACCGAACCAAAACGGAACCGAACCGAGAACCGAACGGGTACCCGAATATATAAAAATATTAATTATATATACATATAACATCACTAAATATATATATATTTAATTTAAAATTCTATTAAAAGTATCTGAAAATAGTTGAGGATAACTAAATTATTATAAAGTATCCAAACTACCCAAAAGTATCCAAAACTATCCGGATAGTTTTATCCGAAATATCCAAAGTAATCCGAAATATCCAAAATTTTTAATCTAAATCATCCTAATTATTTGATATTTTACCCTAAATAACCGATATTTTATCCAAATTATCTGAACTACCCGAACTATCCAAACCCGAACCGGATCCAAATGAGAACCAAACTTTTTTCGGATATTTTTCGGTTCCTACATTTACTATCCGAACCGAACCGAACCCGAAACTATCCGAACCGAACCGAACCGAAAATAGGTCAAATACTAAATGGATCCTCTAGCCGCTATCCGAACTACCCAAAACCTGAAATACCCGAACCGAACCGAACCGATATCCGAAATGTCCAGGCCTAATCGACACCATTGTAACATCGAAACCGTTATCATCACCGGTTGTTTCATAACCGTCACCGTTTTTTTTCCATCACTGTCACCACCCAAGTTTCGTCACCTCCTCCCATTTTTTCTTTCAATTTTAACGTTATAAATTATTTTCTTTATCGTGTACCTTCAAGACACAAGGTTAAAACCAGATGAAAATGGGAAAAAAAATGATATTCATTTAATTATGTCAAATCGATAACTATATTCTTAATATTTGATTCCAAAATTGGTTAGTTGGAAAATTAAGCCATTAATTTACTTTAATTTAAATAATATTATCTTTTGTTTAATACGTTCAATATTTTAATTGTCCCTTTCCAATTTCTTTTTACTTTCTCGAGACAATAAAAGTCAATATAATATTGGTAGAGATTACATACACAGCAGCCTGTGTGATGTCAACTCTTGACACGTGGCAACTTAATGTTTAATAACTTGGTATAGTAGTCCACATAATTTTTTAACATGATCCGACTCGGAGATCGAATTATTAATTTAAAAAAAAAACAATAAACAATATTATTTTTGGAGTATATTTTAGACACTAGTATTACTCATTTTTGTATGGGTCCCACAGCGGATGCTGACTATTGAAATAATAAAAGAGTACGTTTTCGCTAATATAATAAAAAGAAAAAATAGGTTATTGATGTGTCAGTTTGAGACCGTTGGATGCATTCACACCGACGGTGAAGATTGCGAAAAGGTTTTACTGGGAAGAGATATGAGCCGTGGATCTATTCGCTCCTGCTTTTATTTTGAGGAGCACAAATAAAGGAGATAATGGGAAGAAGCTAGTAGAGAGATAGAAGAAAGAAAGAGAGAGAGAGAGAAATTAGGAAGGGGGAAGAAGATGGATAGAAATAGAGAAGCTAGAAGAGTACCCATGGCGGCGGCGGCTACCGGAAACGCCTTGTCACGACGGAGACATAGAGCCGGAAGCTTTAGAGATTCTCCAGGTTTGTATTTAAATCGTTTTCTTCTTCAGATCTGAGACAAACCGTTTGATTCTGATGGTTTTCATTTGTTTCAGAGGAGGAAGGTCCGGTGGAGCTACCGGAGGCGGCGAGGCCGAGAGATCGAGGAGGGAGTGGGAAGAAGGAACGAGATCGGGAACGCGATAGAGAGAGGGAGAGGGAAAGGGAACGGGAGAGAGATCGGTTAAACAGCCGGAGCAAAAGGAGGAGAGGAGAACGGTTGATGATGGTTCACGGCGACGAAAGCTCGGAAGAGAGTGTCAACGACGATGAAGAATATGACGACGTGAAGATGCTTCCTCCTCCGGCGAGTAATAATATCTCCCCCGCCTCGTTTTCATCGTCTCTTTCGAATCATCACTACCACCAGAGGAAGAACTTTCCGCCGCCACCGTCGAAAACTTTCAGATCGCCTCCTTCTCCGGCGCCGGTGTCTTGGAAGGCGGCTGATGAGATGATCGGCGTATCGGTTCCTAGAAAAGCTCGGTCAGGTAGAGAGGTGGAAACTACAATAGAATCATCTCTCTCGCTGATCAAATCTCTTTTCTTTAGTTATCTAATATCTTCTTCACTCTCTCTTTCACAGCTTGTACAAAGAGACCACATGAGTCATGGGCGTCTAGTGCCACCGGCGGTGGTTTACGTGCTTCCGGAGAGCAGAGCCACCGCCAAGTATCGACTTCTCCAGCTCCTACATCTCCTTCATCCACTGTTTCAATCCACCGGAAAAAGATGGTTAGTCTCTCAAAGACTTACTCAATCTCTCCCTCTTCATCTTACTAAAGAAAGATTTTCCTTCTGATTTGAAGCCGTCAGGGACGAAACAGAAGTCACTCCCGCCCAAGTCATCATCTGGCAAAGTGTCATCTCCGGTCGCTGTTCAAGACGAGATAGAGATCGAGATCGCAGAGGTGTTGTACGGGATGATGAGGATGCCTCTCGCGACGTCAAAACAAGAATCAGCCACTAACGAGGGAGGTGCAAAAACAACTGTAGATGTCAAGTCCAAAGTATCTTCACCGATCTCCAATTCTCAAACGGTTCTTCAGTCTTCCACCATCACACTTGCTGCTAATTCGAGCTCGTATAATGTTGTGCCTGCCATTGGTAAAGTTATCTCCTTTCACAACGATCTGTTATGTCTCTCTTCTTTTCTTTTTGCGCTCATTTTGTCTTTATCTTTCTTTGGTTACAGCTCCTAAAAAAAAGAAGCCGAGGCATGTCAGATACGACGACGAGAACAGTCCCAGCTTACCATCACGCGCCATTAAATCTGAAGCAGAAGCTCCATCAAAGAGTCAAGTTCCTTCCGTTGATCAGCTCAAGAGATCAGGATCTGCTGAAGAAAGCAGCTCAGTATTCGATTCGACCTATCCACAGGCCAGAGACAGCACGGCAGCGTTAGATTCGGGATCAGCTGAGAAGAAAGAAAGCAATCTGTCCAAAGAGGAAACAGTAATGCCGAAAGTTGAATCTTCCTCAGGAGTTAGATCGGATGGTGACGGAGCTACTACCATTTCAGGAGCTAAACCGTAAGCACACGATCTATGATCTATACGTTAAATGTGACTTTTTCACCTTAATTCTTGTGCTCAGAGACGTTTCTTTTTTTATCATGCAGAAGCTCACTGGAGAAGGAGAAGTTTGAGATAGATCTGATGGTAAGTTTCAGTTTTTTTTAATTTTTTTTTAATTTCCTCCATTTTTTTAATATTTTCCTGATTTTATTTTAAAAACCGGTTTAGGCCCCACCGCCGGTTAGATCGTCATCGGAGAGAGGCGGTGAGATGGAAGGTGCGGCAGCAGAAGCTAAACCTAAAGCCACGGAAGTGGAAACGGTGAGTGGGACCTACTTTTGTTTGGTAATAAAATGTGATAATTGGGGATAATATCCATCATTACTTTATTTGTCTTTTCGGGGCTCTCTTTTCTTATCTTGTTCTCTTTTTCCCCCTTTTTTTAATTCTCTACCTTGTCACTTATGCATGATGAAAGCAGGAAGATGGAGGTAATGCGACGGTTCTTGAGTCTGAAGAGAAGAAGAGACCTAGAAGTACGGTGGGGGAAACTGAACATCATAAGCCAGAGAGGAGTTATGAAATTAAACTCGACTTGGATAAATCTGATCACGTGGGTGTGATAAACAAGCATCATGTTCAGAAACAGCCACAACAACAACAACAACCATCTGTTCCAGATAAAACAGGTAATTAGACGTTTCATTTTTCGTGCGCAAGTTTTGATTTTTTTCTTAATCTCTTCTTCTGAATTTTACAGCTCAAGCTGGCACTTTACCTATGCATATGTCAATGCCTGGCTGGCCTGGGGGTCATCCTACAATGGGGTATTTTTTTTTTTTTGTATTTTGAACAAGTGAAACTTTGTGGAAGTCTCTTTTCTTTTTCAATTGAACTAATAGAGAACTCTTTGATTATTGAACAGATACATGCCGCCAACGCAAATTGTCCCTACGGATACTAGTTCTTTATCGTCTGCGGCAATTCAGGTTATTTCCATTGCTTGCCGATCCATACAAAGAATCCTCTCTACATTTATTCACTGATTTTAATCTTTTTTTTTTTTATCTCTTCCAGCCTCCTCCGCATTTTCTTTTTAACCAACCGAGGCCTAAGAGATGTGCAACACACTGCTATATCGCTCGGAATATTCAATCTCACCAGCAATTCACAAAGATGAATCCGTTCTGGCCTGCAGCAGCAGGATCAGCTCCATTATATGGGACCCAGGCCTGCAATCTCAGTCTTATGCCTCCCACAGAACTTCAGGGGACTGTTTTGGGAAGAAGTTCCAATCCTGTTCCGGATCAGAACTCTCAATCTACTTCCAAAAGCTCAGATACAGCTCAGAGAAATCAAATTTTGCTCCAGCAAGCTCTGCCTCAAGGAGCAACGAATAACATCATGGTTAGTTTCTTTTTAGTTGTCCATCTAAGCATGCTTCTCATATCAAAATTTTTGTCGTCTTTCTCAGCTGATTGTTTTTATTTATTCTTTATTGTAGCAGGGTCCGACATTCATTTTCCCCGTGGGACAACAGCCTCACACAGCTGCTACATCTGTTAGACCTCCTAGTGGCAACACAGCTTCTCCTGGTGCGACAGCTACTGCGAACTCCATGAATGGCTCTGCTTCAGCTACTCCAGCTGGTACCCCAACAATGACCTTCAGCTATCCGGGCATGCCAGGCAATGAAACGCAGTATATGGCCATCTTGCAGAATAATGGCTATCCATTTCCAGTCCCAGCACATGTTGGTGCATCACCTGCTTACAGAGGAGCTCCTGGCCAGCCGATACCATTTTTTAATGGTTCGTTCTACCCCTCCCAAATGATCCAGCCTTCATTTTCTCAGCCACAGAAGCAGCAACAGCAAGCTGGTCAAATGCTCCAGAGCCATCCTCCGAGTAACCAAAATGGAAGTGTTTCTACTGGTTCCTCAGCAGCACAAAAGCATCTGCAGAACCAACAGCTGAGACCACTGATAAATCCCGGGAACTCCCAAGGATTTCCAACTCACAAAGTTCAATCTCAGCCTTTGAGTTTCCAGCAGAGGCAACCTAGAGAAAATGCGACTCAACATAGCGAGACTGTAGGAGGAGACAGCCCATCAACCGCTGATAGCCGGGGTTCTCGTTCAAGTGTTGCCTATGGCCAGAACTATGGTATGCAGATGCAACCACCCAACTTGGGTTTGATGAGTTCAGCAGCCCCAGGTGGTGGAGTTGTCGTATCCTCTAGCAATCATGGCGAAAAGAAATCACAACAGGTCTCAAAGGCTGGTGTGGAATCGTTTCCGTCTCAGGGGTATGCCATGACTTTTGCGACATTCAACGGGGTTAATAGTACTCCTTCCCTGAACATGTCATCAGTTGGTCAAAATCACGCTATCTTCCACAGCATGCCGGAAGCAGCTAGGCAAGGTTATCAAATGATGGCAGCGAATGTTGCTGCTCAAGCAGCCCAGCAGAAAATGAACTACGGTGCTCCTTCAGATGATGGAAAATCGGGGTCTAATGCTACTGCTAATACGAGGGAAGAACAAAGGAAAACAGGAGGAGCAACAGGGAAAACGAGTGCTGTGAATGGTGCGCAGTCTATTGCTTTCTCTAACAAACACGACTTAGCTGATGCATCTGTTTCTGCTGTAACGAGTGGTAGCATCGTTGATACATCCCGTTTGCTCAACCATGGTTCTACTCAACCGCAGAGTTCCAGTTCTGTGCTGACGTCTCATCAGCAGCAGCAGCTGCAGCATTTGCAACACCAACATCAGCAGCAGCAGCAGCATATGCAACGGAGTCAATTGCAGCAACCTTACACCACCATGTATCTCCAGAAGCAGCAACGGTATGCAACTTCAGTCGCTGCTTCTGCTGCTAGAACCAAAGGGCCTGTGGCGAGTAACGGGAGTGGTTTCGCTGATCATAATATCTCTGTATCACCCGCCGGAAGCGCTAAGTTTACAAATGCCAATACAGGATTTCCTCAAAACCTTGTCCAGTCAAGCAGCACTCAAGTGCAGTCTCCTCAGTGGAAAAACAATTCACCCAGGACATCCAACACTTCCCAAGCGCAGTCTCCGTCCATACTGTCGCCATCATCGTCTGCTGCCGCTGCATCGTCTGTAAGAAACGTATCGCATAAACAGCAAAGCCGTCCCCAGCAGTCGCAGATATCTTTTGCATCAAACTCAAAACCCATGGCGTCTGGTTCGCCAATGCAGCAGGTGCAAGGAGGCACCAACAACCAGGCTCCGTCTCCACCAATGTTAGTTGGGTCACCTTCAACGTCTTCCGTCTCGAAAAGCGCGGGTGGGAGCCCAAGAACAGCTGCTTCGGCTTCATCAGCGGTGAACAAAGCTGGACAAGCTTCCTCTACTACTCCCTCATCATCTCAGCCGTCCAAGAACTTGCAGTCTGCATCCGCAGCTTCTTCCGCTGGTGGAAGGAACAACGGTCCTTCAGTTCTGGGAAACCCCACCACAAGCTCTGGATCCAAGTCTCAACAACAACAGCAACAGTTGCCAAAGCATGGGTTGCAGCAGCAAGCCCAGCTTTTCTTCTCTAATCCTTATATGCAATCTCAGCATCAACATCAACAGATCACTATATCTCCTTCTGGTGGTTATTACATTCAAAGACATCAGCAACAACCAGGTTCATCCGCTGCCGCATGTCCTCCAGTCACTCTATCCGGCTGTACCACAGGAGCCGTTACCGCCACTTCAGATCCAGCGAAAGCCATCGCTGCTGCAGCAACAGCAACAGCAGCAGCCAGTAACATGAAAGGAGGAGGAGGAGGTATGGGGAAGACGCAGCAACATCAGCTGGTGCCTCCAGGGTTTCCGTATGTACACGCGGTTCCATCTGCGGTTCAGGTAAAGCCCGTAGATCAGAAGCAGCAAGCTGGTGAGTGAAAGACTTTAAAAGAACATTTGTTAACTTAAAGAAAAGAGAAAAATTCGAGTGGTTGGGAAGTTCCGGTTATAGCTTGTGCCGGCGAGACTAAAGAGAGACGTAGGAGCCGGGAGAAAGAAGCAGACGGAACAGACCCACCCACACAATTTTTTGGGAGTTTGGTAGGGGGGAGGCTTTTAAAGCGTTGTTTACAATTATTGTTTATATTATGGGTATTCTGACAGGAACCTACGGTTTCAATTAAAAAAACAGCCACTGGAGTTCTATTTTCTTTTAAAAAATTCTTTCATTCTTCCGAGGTTTGAGTGTTTAGGTAGTGATCTTCAGAAAAAAGAACAAGAGCTGAGAAGTACGTGTATCATATACTGATAAGTTCTTGTCTTGTAGGCCTGTTTCGTCAGTCGTCACTAAGTGGATTATATGTTGCTGGGGTTCTGTGTTTTAAAAGGCGATCGCCTTTTGCGCCAAGGTGCAAGGCGCACCGGAGCGATGGTTCTAACGCCTCAGTCCTCTAAGGCGAGCCCTAGTTCCTCAAGGCGCTCGCCATGGTGCGCCATTGGCTTAAATATAAGCGCCTTTGAACCTCTTAAGGTGCGCCTTGTAGTTTCCTTTAAACACTACTTTGACGGAACCCTTAAAACATTTTGGAACTCTATCACTACTTTGTCGACCATTTAAATATCTTTAAAACATAATGCTTAGATCTTCAGAGTTATAGGTTTTGTTGGATTTGAGCAATTGAATTTAGCTTTTTAGTTTTAAGTTCTTTGTTTTGGTGTTTTGGGGTTTATATACGTGTACATAGCTGACTATATCAGTGTGCATGACTAACTCCTTGCTGACTATATTAGTGTGTATAAATAAGACAGTTTGGTATAGCTGACTGTACTAGTGTTATATACGAGTCTACTCTATAACTATCTTCTATATGTAACCATAGAAATAGTTACACGTCTGTAGCTAACACATACACTTCTAACCTAAGAACATCTATCAATGCATATCTACGTTCTTCTAAAGCTGTATATAACTAAACCACGTTTGAATGCATCCTAACCATAAGACGAGCGCCTTGGAGCGCCATGGCGCAAGGCGCATGGCTCCAACCTCCTCGCCTTAGAGCGCCATGCGCCATTTAAAACACAGTTGGGGTTTGTTTAGTGAATTTATAAATTATGAAGCATGGATTTACGAATCGTTCTCGTGTGCCTATCTCGTATTCGGTCAGAACTAATGTTCAGAGTTGAGACAGATGGAGATGGTTCAGAAGTAAACGGCTCACGCGTGCTAACTTTCTAAAAAACGTTCAACCTTTACCAAATTAGCACCTCTATTTTCGCTAATTTGTCGGTTGTTCTTATTATGCAATTTTGTTTTTGTCCGTTTCCTGAAGACAGAAGTTAAATAGTGAATGAAAAAAATCTGCCACTCGTAATGAAGATTTGC
The DNA here is from genome assembly GCF_000695525.1 of Brassica oleracea var. oleracea. Taxonomy (NCBI): domain Eukaryota; kingdom Viridiplantae; phylum Streptophyta; class Magnoliopsida; order Brassicales; family Brassicaceae; genus Brassica; species Brassica oleracea. Next base: position 32,052,477 of record NC_027748.1, on the reverse strand, counting down.
AGTTTTGAGGAAATGCTATTTAAAATTAGGCAAAGTTGATGAAGAAGCGTGGACTTTCGGTGTTGTATTATATGCTTCTCATATCAGTGACTTTCTAAACTCATAATAATTACATGTAAACGTTTGTAAAAGCACCCATTTAGCACAGAAAATACTCGAGTATTTTCCTTCCGAGTTAATAAATCAACGACACAAATGTTAATTCTTAGTACAAAATAAAAATTATATTTTTCCTCATCTAGTTATGAATGTATAACGCATGTCTTTTTCCTACTGAGTAGTGTGTCTAATGTCTATATCATGAATCATGAAGTTAAACCAAGATTAATCATTAGATCTGTCAAATGCAAACCAATCATTAGTTTTTTTTCCTTAACCATCCAAAAATTTATTTGGATTATCTTCTCTCAACACTCCTATTGTTTAACTTTACAACTTGCTATCTCCTTTACTTTTCTCTTTCTCTTTTCTTTTAATGTTTTCACTTTCAATTTATTTTTGTTTGGACGCTCTGACTCTGACAAAGAGCCACACAATCGAAAGTGCAGGTTATGTAAGCTAATAATTGAAAACGTGTGGGGTTCAGCTTCGAAGTATCAAAAATGTAGGGTACCCGTTTTGCAAGCTCCAAATGAGCTAGCGGTCCACTATTGAGCTTTGTCGGCTCAGGACTCCAACTCGTATTTATCTCTTTATTTCTGGCCCAGGTACAGTATTACCGAATATACCAATATATTTTAATGTATATTTACAAAATATCTCTAATACAAATATCTTTTCATATGATGCAAAATTTCCACTGGCAGTAAGTTACGTTGCGATTACAAATATTGTTTTATAGGATGCAGATTTTTAGATCGACTGTACCACATTGCGTCGCCGGTAACAATTCCTCCAATAGCGCCAAGATATTTTTTTGGCCAAAGGAAAACAATTACAATTTATTTTCCTCAACCCAAGTTCTGTGAAAACTTGTTCCCTTGGTAACTAATTACAAATTTTTAAAATAAATAAATGGTAGGTAGATGTTTTCTAAATATTCTTATACTAAAATAAACAATTTTGGTTTCTAAAGACTATCAAAGGTAAAAACAAAAAGACACGTAGATAATTTTTTTTTACGTTTGACCAAAAAAAGACAATTCTTTTTACCTTAGCCTTGTTCGTTATGCTACCGCCACGATAACATTCAGCGATAATAGACATCATTGAAGCAACTGAATTGATGGAAAATGAAGAAGGTGCCACTGCTGCTGTTTTCATATGTGTTTGCCGGTGCCATTGGTGTCGCTGAAATAAACAGTGGCAGTTGGAATGAACGATGCGATTACTTTTTACGGTGTTTCCATCACTGTTTTTCACACGCACGTGTAAAAAATATAAGAAGGTAATTATATTTTTAGTCGCTAACGCAGCGGTTCTAAGACGAACAGACTTATCTCAGACACAGTAATATAGTTTACTTTAATTATTTTCACATGAATTCTTCAAGGTTAAATATACAATACAACTGCTTTAGTGATTTAACTTTTTCTGTGACAACAGCCAACGTTATCATCAAAGGATAATACCATCACTCTTAAGAAAGTGTGATCATCACCAATTTTTTTTTATCATCACCAATTTTCAGTCGGTTGCTACAATTGCATACAACAACCAGTTCGCGGTCAATTTTTTTAACTTCGAACTAGATTTTGACCCGTCGTTAAAGGGTGGTATGTTTTTTATTTTATATTTTTTTAAAAATTTAATTTTTTATATTTGTGTGTTTTATTAATATTTGTGTTTTTCTTTCTATAATATATTTCTTATATGATTAATAAGAAGTTTTAATAATTGTATTAAAATAATTGTACCACACTTATATCAATAGGTCTCGATGTTGTTTTAATATAATAGATTAAAATAAAATATTTATCTTATAACCCATTTTGTATCAAAATCATTTTTATGCTTTAAAACTTTTTGATACAATTTGTTAAATTTACTTATATAATTTTATTTTGTTATTTAAACTGGAATCAATATTTAAAAATATATAATATGAACAGTGAATATAATATGATTATTCAGCTGTAGTTGTTAGAAAGTTGAGTACAATGCAAAAGTTGATTCTAATATTAAAAAGTTGTCGAGTTTTTTAGTACGATAGGAAGAAGTGGGTTCCTATCAATTTGGAATCAAAGAAGTGGTTATAAATATGTATAAGATAGTTATTGTTAGACTAAACTTCAATCAATTGGTCGTGATCCTGATTTAATAATATTGATTTATGATATCTGCATATGAACCTATCCAACGACTTTTCTCATGGAGTCACAGTAGTTACTGAATATTACTCCCGTTTTTTAATGATAGACTTTTTAGAAAAAAAAATTGTTTCAAAAACATGTATTTTTTGTGTTTTCTATGAAAAAATTGTAAACTTCAAAAAAATTAATTGATTTTATTGAATTACTATTGGTTAAAAGTTATTGAAAGTTGAAAATTACAGAAAACGATACATTTATTATGGTAGATTAATGTGTTTTTTTAATATGTGTGAAAATACTAAAATATCTATCATTTAAGAACGGAGGGAATATCTAGTATCAGCTTAACCATCGAAACATAGCAAAATTGGCACCAAGGCAGCCGGATGGTCTTTATAATGAACGAACACTTTCTCAAGAGTGGAGTACTTAAGTAGCTCCTTAATCTTTGTATATTTTGCGTTACCACTAAAATGTTACAAACTATAATAAATAACCTCTTGTTGTTGTGAAATTAATGGAAAAGTCTATCTTTATTTATAACATAGAGGTTCCTTATATAAGAGATTACACCATCATATATAAATGGAAATAATACAAATCATAATCCAACTAGGAAAAGAAAAACATAAAGACATAAGGAAAAAGGAAAAGCTGGCCGACTCTCTTGGTTATAAGTCATCTACAATCTCTCCCCCTTAGATGTCATAACCATTTAGAGCTTGTAATGTGCTTTAATGTTGCCTCATTAAAACCTTACCAGAAAAACCCAATTGGGACAAAATCATGGTGCAGGAAAAAGAGTACAACACACATTACTCCTCCTGATTTGGACATTACTGAAGGTCCTTTGGACCTCTTCAATTTTCTGCAATCCGTGGGTGATGAAAATCTTGGGCAGAATATGCTTCGTCCTCGAACATGATAGTCGGTTCTTCTTTACCATCGGCCATGACACAATCTGATCGAATATATTGAGTCATCGACCTCAAATACACACACACGAAATCATGGATGATGTTGATGTGATATGCGTGTACCACCATGTGTAAAACATAACCTGTCTGAAAAACAAATCAACAAAACCAAATAACCCCTCTTTGGACTGGTTAGTATAAAATAAACCAAAATCAAAGGCTTCTTCATCGTCCTTCTTATGGACCAGACATATCAGTATCTAAAACAAGACTTCTGCATCGTCCATCTCAGGATTAAATGAACTTCTTTATCGTCCACCTTTGGACTGAATGG
>NC_027748.1:32048256-32048961 GCF_000695525.1 Brassica oleracea var. oleracea | reverse complement strand
AGTGGACCATATAAATATGCAGTCACTACATCAACTTGCTGCAAGTCTAATTTTCTCTCTTATATAGCCAGACTTATGAGAAATCTAAAAGTAGTTGCATCCAGCACATGGGAGTATGTCTCCTCATAATCTATTACTGGTCTTCGTGAGAATCTTTGTGCAACATCAGCTTTATATCTTACAATTTCTATTCCTCACAAGACCCATTTATATCCATTGGTTTTAATATCATATGGCGTCTTAATCATATGGCCAAATACGCATTTCTTCTTTAGACGATTTAACCCCACGTTTCCATTTAATCCAATTTGTTCTACGAGTGCACACTCTTATATTGACGTGGGTTCATGATCCTCGCTTATATTCATAAATTCAAGTGCTACCTTGTATGCAAATAAATCATCTTATGTCGACATTCCTTATTGGTTCCATTATGTTTCAAACATGATATAATCGATTGATATTCATTATTAGCAGGACCTTTAATATTTTGCAGCTTGGCGTCCCAAGCTACATTGGTTGGTACCTGTACCATAGAGCCGGCTGGCCTTATCTCCATGTCTAGGATGGTTTCCTTAGTAACCTCGGATTTGGATTTTGATTATCATTCTCTGCACCTTTCTTTTGTTTCCGAGGATTCTTATCTTTTGGAACCTATTGATCTACCACGTTTCATACGTTGTCTAGACTCTGTAGCTACTTGAC
>NC_027748.1:32046356-32047009 GCF_000695525.1 Brassica oleracea var. oleracea | reverse complement strand
TTTTCCTTGTGTACATGCTACACACGTGAGATTCTTTGGGATAACTCTTCTTGTCTTTTAATGTGTGCATTTTGAATATCAAATTTCGCATCATGTTTGGACTAGGATGGCCAATCCGGTCGTGCCATAAAATGTATATTTTCGCAGGCTTTTAGCCTCTATCATACTGATCTATGCATAGTCTAGGTCAGTAGAGAATGCAGGTATAGTCTTTAGGAATTATTATGGCCTTGGGCGATTTTATACATATATTTGAAGGAACTCTTGGTTTCCTTCGCCCATTGTTTCAATATGGAAACCATTCATTCTTATATCTTTAAAACTCAATAGGCTGCTCTTGCTCTTAGTGCTGGGTGAATATAAGTCATCACTGATTTCTAGATGCATACCCTTACGCAATAATATATTAGCCTAGCCATAGTCTTCTTTCAGACTGGCGATACCTGCTTTAGTACTTATATTGGCGTTTTTCAGTGTACTCATAAAGAAAAATCATTCATTCATTTAATCTAAGTAGACAGTGTAATAGAAAAAAATTTAAGGAGATAAAAATCAGAGAAAGCATACAAGCAAAGCAATCACACAAGTTTGATGTCGAAATCAGATTATAAACTTGATTCTTTTAGGCAATCATAAGTCTCATATTCCATAAG
>NC_027748.1:32043896-32046309 GCF_000695525.1 Brassica oleracea var. oleracea | reverse complement strand
ACAAAAATGTTTGGGAGTCCTTCATATCTTAGCCCAATGGTTTCCCATTCCACATCTATGGCACACTGATTTGGTCGAGCTTTGTGGTTAAAGGATATACCACGGCCACTGCCTTGACCATGGCTCAAATTGGGTTGATACCCACGGCCTCTGCCATAGTGATTCCCACGGCCAAATGTGTTATAGTGGCCATGGCCACGTCCTTTCCACCCTCCACGGCCATGGCCGTGTGGTATATCATTCTGGACGTAGTTACCTTTTTTTTTCCTTCTGCGGCCTTATTGGTATCAGGTAATGGGTTTAATATAGGAGGTCTCAATTCACTGTTTCTCATCAGTAATCCATTATTTTCCCCAACTAGCAATAGACTCATCCACGGACTTATAAATACAAGCCTAGATACAGGAGGTCTCAATTCAATATTCTGCGGCCTTATTGGTATCAAGTAATGGGTTTAATACATTATTTTTCTTCTGCGGCCTTATTTTGTCGGAATCCTTGAACTACAAGCCTAGATTTGTATTTTCCACCCGGTTTTCGTGTCATTATCCATTTATTTCCTAATGCTTTGCAGCCAGGTGGTAAATCTGTTATGTACCATGTATAATTTTGCATGATAGAATCAAATTCACTCCTGACAGCTTCATTCCAAAATGGAGCTTCTGGTGAAACCATTGCTTCTGCCAAAGTTTTTGGAACATTTTCTACTAAAAATACCATTAGGAAGTCTTCACCAAAAGATTTTTCCTTCCGAGCTCTTTTGCTCCTTCGAGGTTCATCTTTTTCTTCATTTTCTGAGATATCATTTATAGAAATCTCGACGTTTGTCTCAGTTTCTGAGTTCTTGTCATTGTCTCTTTCTTCTCGAGTTCGTTTTGAACCTTGTTTTTCCTTATATGAAAAAATATTTTTCGAAGAAATATGCATTTCTTGACTCCATGAATGTATTTTCATGAATGTCTGATATTGCAGATTTGTGTACCAGAAATCGATAAGCATTACTGTTATGTGCATATCTAATGAAGATGCAATCCACTGTTTTAGGTCCAATAGTGACCTTTTTTGGTGGCGGTACCGCAACTTTTACCAAGCACCCCCACACTTTGAGGTATTTATACGAAGGTAAATTACCTTTCCATAATTCATATGGAGTTTTGCCAGTTACTTTGTGTGGAATTTTGTTGAGGCTATAATTAGTGGTAAGTAACGCTTCCCTCCACATATTCTGGGATAACCCAGATTCCTGCAACATTGCATTCATCATCTCTTTTAGAGTTTGATTTTTGTGTTCAGCAACTTCATTAGATTCTGGTGAGTAAAGAGCTGTAGTTTGATGGATTATTTCGTGTTCTTTACAGAATGCATTGAATGGACCATCATACTCGCCTCCTCTGTCGCTTCTAACTACTTTAATAGTTGTTTTAAGGTGATTTTCGACCTCGAACTTAAATTCTTTAAATTTTTCTAAGGTTTCGTCTTTGCTATGTAATAAATATACATAACAATATTTTGTGCAGTCATCTATGAAGGTCACAAAGTACTTTTTCCCACCTCTAGTTTGTAAGTATTTTAAATCACATAAATCTGTGTGAATTAAATCTAGAGGTTTATTAGTTCTTTCAACACGAGGTGATGTCATTTTTGTGAGCTTAGCGTGTACGCATACTTCACATTTTTGTTTACTTGTTTTGCATTTAGGAATTAGATTTAAATTCATTAATCTTTGTATAGATTTGTAGTTTACATGGCCTAATCTTTCATGTCATATATTAAAAGGCTCAACCAAATATGCAACTGGCTCTTTCTTATTCATTGAAACTTTTTGAGCTACAACTTTCGGAGGGACTGTCATTACATTCAACTTGACAAGTCCACCCTTAACATACCCCTTTCCCAAATACATCCCATTCTTCCTAATCACAAGCTTGTCCGCCTCAAAACTTATGGTGAATCCATTCTTGCTGAGCAAGGTTCCCGAGACCAGGTTCTTCCTCATGTCAGGCACATACTTCACATTCGTCAGAGTGACCTCACGTCCAGATGTCATCTTCAAAATCACATTGTAGCGTCCATCAATCTTGGAGACTGCAGTGTTTCCCATCCTGAGCTTCTCCTCAGTCTTGCTTTTCTGATTGGTGCTGAACATCGCCCTATCGGTGCAAATGTGGGTGGTTACACCAGTGTCATACCACCATTCCTTGGGGTTGTTGCTTTCAACCATGTTGGCTTCAGTCACCACAGCAACGAGATCCTCCTCAGTTAGATTTGCCCGAGCCTTCTCATCCTTGATCTTTATGCGACACTCAACAGTCTTGTGCCCCACTTTGTGGCAGTAGTGACATTTCCCCTTGAACTTCTCCACATTCGCATTGATCTCAATACCTTTGTTCTTGAAGTTTTTTTCAGAAACCTT
>NC_027748.1:32043145-32043789 GCF_000695525.1 Brassica oleracea var. oleracea | reverse complement strand
CATTGATCTCAATACCTTTGTTCTTGAAGTTTTTTCCAGAAGCCTTCAAGGCTGCAGCAGTTTTGGAAGGCTTGGCAGGAGAATTAGCGTGTGTCTTTCCTTTGCCTTTGTGTTCAGCCATGTTGACACTGTACTCCTTAGCTACACACTAGGGACAGCCGGGGGAGTTTGAACTGCCACCGGACCACTTGAAGTCGCTGAAACTGAACCCGTCTGATAAAGACTAGCACCGAATAGACTCCGGCGAGTGGTTTCATCAGGAGCATTTCCCGCAGGGAGGATAGTGCTTGTTGTTGCTGCAGCGGTTGACGCTGTGATGTTTCCAACGGTTGTCACAGTTGCATCAGTGGCTGCAACGTTGAGTGGAGTTGTTGTGACATCAATGGGGGTGTTGTTTTCGTTCGTCATTTTTCTGTAGAGAAAACATGAAGACGAATTAGTACTCTAATCAACAAATAAAATATTATTTTTAAGCAAAAAATAATAGTCTAAAATCGATTTTCATTTTTGGTGTTTGAACCAAATCATATCGATATAAGTCTTGAGAAAAACGTTTTGCAAACTTGCTTAAAAGCGTTCGCAGAAATCGTTTTCTATAGACTTAGAATGTTTCACAAACTCGCTTAAGAAAGCGGTTATTGAAA
>NC_027748.1:32042853-32042997 GCF_000695525.1 Brassica oleracea var. oleracea | reverse complement strand
TTCAAAAGAACATAGAAACGTTTCGCGGATAAGCATATAGCAAATCGTAAACATCGTTTGAATGAAACGACAACAGGTTTGTATGAATCGTATATGAATAAACGTTTTTTCGGTAGTGCTACAGAGCAAAACGCAAACCGTTTA
>NC_027748.1:32023732-32042741 GCF_000695525.1 Brassica oleracea var. oleracea | reverse complement strand
GTAGAAGCCGGAAAACCGGATCAAAAGAAACGATATAATATAAACGATGTTAAGGAAAATATATAGACGATTCGAAACCGCAAGGAAATTGAAAGCATGGAGTCGAGACGAATCTCTTTCCTTAACTCTTAATATTCGCTCCGTTAGTGCGACATATCTGTACAAATATGAGTCCCAGGATAAAACCATGATAGGTTATCACGCGGCACTCGTGAAGAACCTCTACGAACTAATATTTCTACGAAACACTCTCTGGAACTTACGCTAAAGTATTTGCTGGTTTTGGTTGCGAAAAAACGTAATCAGAAATGAAGGAGGAGACGAGTTTATAAAAGGGGAGAAGACGAGCCACTTTACGCAACTAATGCAGCACGTGCGCACGTTAGCGGAAATCTCGCGAGGATCTCGGAGGCGAGACGTTACGAAACTTCCTCCGCAATATCTTTTCTCGTTTAAACTTATCGTCAAGAAGAGAGACAACGTGTTTTTTTTAAACGAACTACATGTTGTTTAAAATAAAATGCATGCCGTTTTTCGGGAATTAAATGGTAAAACTTTGAGCTTAACTTGGTCCAAAAAGAATAGTTTTACCGGAGGCCCTCTACCAAGACCCAAGCCCAAGCCCAAGCCCACGCCGCACCGAGCCGACCGGACGGCGGCGGCGGCGCGCGCGTGGAGAGCCTTCTTCTCTCTGAAGCTGGTTAACCCATGATAGCATGAATGCATATATATACATATCTCTTTCTCTTGTCACACACGATGTAGGACAAGTTCTCATTTCTTCATTTACTAAGCCATTAGGCTTCTAATTACACAGGCCTTGTTTTCACCACTTTCCAATTAAAAGTTGGTCCAACACCAAGTGCTATCGACCACAAACCACGTTGGACATACTCTGATAAAGTTCTGTTAAGAAATCAAAATGTCAACACATATAAATAACTATATCATATGTAAGAAACACAAATGAAGAAGTCAAATAGCTCGGCATTCCTTTGGTCTGGTCCAGTGATGTCGACTCACAAAGCGAAGATTGCATGAATAGACTATCATGTGTTTGCTATGTATGAGTACTATGGAATCGAGGGAGCATTTATTTTTCATGTCATTGTTCTTGGAGGTTGTGCGGAGAGGCCTCACCATTAATCTTCTGAACATCAGCTATACTAATCATTAATTGGAATCAGCGACTGCAAATTATGGCAGAGGATGTTGGAAATAGTACCACAACTTTCCTAATCCACTATGCTTTCCAAGCTGCAGTAATTTGAGTTGGAGACGGGAGTTTTGCTCATTTACTCAGGCTTCTCATTTACTCAGGCTCATTGACAAACAAGTGCGAAATTCCATATCTTCTCAATCCGACATACTAATCAAAGGTCATGAAATTCTTTTAGAGAAGATGAAACCATAATGAAAGCGTCTAATATTTACGGAAAATTACCAAAAATACCACATTTAGGAAAAATTACCAAAAATATCACATTTTTTTTTTGTAGTACCATTTTTCATGTTTACATTAACCATTCTTGTCTATCAATTTTAATGAAAGATAAAAGACATTTATAATCCTAGGTTTAACTAATCTAGATTTATGATTTATGATTGAGATTTAGGATCTAGAATTGAAGGGTGGAGTAGGATTTTTGGAATGTGAAATTTAGGATTCTAATAAATATATAAATAAATATTAAAAAAATTAATTTTTTTAATTCAAAAATAATTTTCGATTTTCAAAAAGAAATTTTGAAAAAAAATCGAAAAAGAAAAATTCAAAAAAAATTATAAAAAAGGTCGAATTTGAAAAATTATAATTCAAAAACATAAAAAAAATATTTTTTTACTTATTTTATTTTTTATTTAAATAATTATCTATTATATATATAGAGAACAAGAGTATAAGAGTCTTTTACCACTTAATGAAGATGATATTTTTGAAAATGTTTCTTTAATGATGGTAAACATGAATAATTGTACCAAAAAATGGTAAACATCAAAATTTCCCTACATTTATTCCCTATTTCCAAACCAAACCAAATGAAATCCTATACACTATCTTCATGTTTGGCTTATAGAAAGGAATCAAAGGATTCATAGATCCCGGTCACTGAATTTGAATCGACATATCATACTTAAAAGATAAATGATTGATGGATTCTTGTGGTCCGTTAAAACATCGTTCTTGGTTTGATATATCAATTTTATGATATTTAACTCGTAAATTGTAAGTATCAATATATATATATATATATATATATATATATAATTAACCGGCAAAAACTCCAAAAAATTTATTTAACAAATGTATAAATATAGAATTAGTCACTAAAATTATGAATATTTATTTTTAACCATATTAGCCATTTATGTAAAAAGTAAATAAATCAGCCATATTTTTCTAGCTTTCTCTAACTAACTTGTAATTACTTATATTTTTGTTGTAATAACTAAATAGCTACTACTATGCTACGTAGGCACGTAGATTTGCTTAAAATAATATGTTTTGTGTTACGGTGAATTAAACAGGTTTTTCATGATACTATGGAAACAGAAAGCAATGCAGTAAAACCAAAAGAATAGATCAAATATAGTGTTTTGTTAATTAATAGAGTAAGGTTACAACATATTAGTCTGGAAAGCTTAGTTCTAGTTGTTCTTTTCTATAGTCAAAAGTGAAACTATCTACTTTTAGGTTTAATCGTTTTTTTCATAGGCTTTTGTAATCGAAATCTATGTTAGATCTTTTTATATCATAAAATATGAAAGCATTTCATTTTATTAAAAGTTTTTTTTTTTTGTGAAAAACAATCCAGAAATCAGAAATCGTTTAAGCAAAAGGAGAAGACAGACATTATCTGTTCTAGACATCATGAATTGCTTCTGAATTAATTATCCCAACATTTTGCAATACAAGTTGTAACTAACAGGCAAAACCACTTCCTCTTTTGTTGGTCAAAGATTAATGAAACCACATTCTCTTCTTATTTATCAATTGATAAATAACAATTTACACGGGACACAACAAACAAAACACGGAGTACCCATGTCACACAAAACAATATGATAAACGAAGAAAGTAATATAATGCAAACTAATTCCAAACCACAAATCCCTATCAAGACGCATGTGATTCACATATCACTTGAATTTTTTTTATGATTTCATGGGGATGCAAAAACTCAACGCCAATATTTCCTTTCGTGTCAATGTTGTTACCACTACCATTACTATTTCTTTTTACTATTACTACTAGATTCTGGCGGGTATACTTTTTTTGTAATTTTTTTTAAAAAAATTTTAATTTTCATATTTGTGTTTTTTTGTAATTATATTTGTGTGTTTTATGTAATCAATAAAAATATATGTTATAAAATAATAGTAATTTAAAGGTTGATCCGCCTGCATACACTCATTTCTTTGTAATTATATACACATGTGCCCATTTTTTTGTAATCGTATTTGTCTATTTTAGATCTTAATCCGTGCTTCAAGTGTGGGTATAATGTTGGTTTCTATTTTTTTTTTTTTTGTAAATATGTTACATTTTCTGCATTTTTTTATATGTTATAAAAATTTAATTTATATGTTTGTGTATAATTTTTTTAAAAAAAATTATTAGTAAGAGGTTTTGATGTATTGAATTTGTGATGTTGCATAACTATGGAATTGTGTCATAGTCATTTCATTTATTAATTTTGAATTTTATTCCTAAATAGTGGTTAATTATTATTATTTTTTAAAAATAAGAAAGTATAGTTACAATTTTGTTTAGCAATTAAATAGATAAAATTATATATTTTCATTAAATTTTCATGATTTGATTTCATATATAATTATTTATATAATGTTATTATTAGATGTCCATTTAAAATTATACAATACTCAAAACTCATTCCACTTAAATCCATGGAGTGATGATTAAATTAAAAAAGCTTAGGATCAAACCACGTTTGATATAAACCCAAAAATAAGGAATATTTGTTAATATATATATAACTGTAGGTAATATATTTTTTTCAAAACAAAAACTGTCTGTAATATATGTGTTTGTACCGAGAATTTAGGATGGAAGTTACAAAAGAAAAAAACTGACGTTACTATAGATCTAATCTATATTCCAGAAATTAGATTTTATATGGTCCATATTATTAGGTAACAAATTGAAAAACTGACGTTATATATTGTTATCTTTTCATATTTTTATTTTAAAAAATGGTGGTTACATTTTATGGTGGTGGCCGCCAATTATTTAGCAAATAAAGTGGTGGTTACAATTTTTTTTTTGTAGTTATATTATAAAGGAATGTATTATTTAAATTATAAATTGGACTCAACTATTATCAATTGGGCATGTTCCTAATTTAATAGTATTGATTAGCTTACCGTATTTGCGGGGCCTGGCTCAATACAAGTGGAGGCCCTAAAATAATTTATGCTACAGCTATCAATTTTATTTTTCAAAACGAATAATTTAAAATTATTATTGAATTAATCCATTAAAAAAATTATTATTAAACTAATCCGTTTTAAAAATATTTATATTACTATTTTTATAATAATATCTAAATTTAAACTAAAAATTATACTTAATTTATACATATAAACAAAAATAAATAAATAAAAAGTTAAATTTTGGAGTTGGCTATGGAACGGTGACATTAAGTCATTAACCCGGCTCTGCGTATTTGCGAGGAATGAATAACACCTCTGAAGAACAAAATTAGCATCACCTAAACCTTTTTTCTTAGATTTTTATTTACTTATATTGCACTTTTCAAAGGTGTTGATTCCAAACACGGTTGAAAACATGTTTTTGACGGTGGTACACACCTCCTCCAGTAAGGTTTCTCTCGACCGATATTTCTCTTGTATTCTTCTTGTATGCTTTTACAGATATGGGCTTGTATCAGCGGCGAGCAATTTCAATTTTTTTTGTTTTTTTCTAACTTTTTTACGAACTAATTTCTATTTGTTGATTGTTTTATATTATTTCTCATATTATTTTTGCTGGATTCTCTCCCCTTCATTTTTTTTGAGCAATCTCTCCCCTTTATAACTAGCGTTTTCTCATATATGAATATGTTTGTTTCGTTGCTCAAAAAAAATGAATATGGTTGTTTCATTTTCTACTTTAATTGTATATAAAGTCCCTTCTTTGGTCATTGTTTAATTTTCTCCATGACGAGATATAAGAGGCTATCAATCAATTTGAATCATAGTTGCTTTTGGTGTATCTTCCACGACTAGATATGAAGTGACTGAAAGGATTAAGATGTTGCACAAATGCTTGAAACTTTGGCAAATGCTTTTGCTTCCCAAAATGCAAAATCCTTAACGAAAAACATAACCAAACATGATTCTAACATAGTTCTTTTCTAGTCAACATCATAATCTCGTATTTTGTAGATGAAAATGAACTCTTTCAATTTTTTATTAAAAACATATAACCTTTAAACTTTGTATTTTAGTGTCTGGAGCCTGAAAGTATCGTTAATCCAGCATTGACTAAGGATCAAATAGTACATGGTCACCATGTTTATTTTAAAGTAGTATATGTAATTTTTTTTTCCAAATTAGTAGTATATTCTTAAAGTAACACTTATTTTGTAGTATCTTAAGATATATCTCTTATATTACTGAATAAACAAACCGCTCGTATTGTATTCTTCTGCTCGCTCTTTTTGTTTCCTGTTTCTAGTATTTTTTTTTGCTTTGGATATGCTTACAAGCTGTGTGCAGATGCTACATGCATCTTTGATCAATGAGTTGTTGAGTAAAACAAAACAAACGTAGACGTAAAAGCAAAAGAAACATAAAATTAATTTTAGCAAAACCAGAGAAAATAAAATGGTAGTTCATAGTTGATATATGATGGCTGCAAGCCTGCAAGTAGGATAGTCAAATATTCGTGGGTCAATTTATATTTTTTTTTTTGTCAACTTCTGGCCACAATGGACCGGCCCATTAGTCCATTAACCCCATGAAAGGGATGCTCTTTACTTTGGAGCAGATGAGGTGAACTTTGTCACAAGGCATGGCCACTGGACCATGACCATCTTGGCCGTAGGTCAGTTTATATTTTTTTGTAACACCAATTTTCATTCAAACTTTAAAGCTCCCTAAGGGTGGAGTTCATTACATTAGTTTCAAGCAACAAAGCTTGCTTTGCCAAGGCATCAGAATCTTTGTTTTGCTCCCGAGGGATCCACCTGAACTGAATCAACTCAAACTCAGAAATTAAACTAATAATATCAGACACAATGCCATAGATATCCGGAGGCGGCTTCTTTGCTGTAATAACTTTGACTAGCTGTGTTGAATCTGTCTCACACCTGATTCGTTGGATCCCCAACTCTTTGCATTTGAAGATCGCTTCACGTAGCGCTAGAGCTTCAGCCACCATAGGGGACGCCACAAAGTGACAGTGAGAACCAAAGGAGGCTCGCTCTGTATTCTTCTTGATGATCCAGCCGAGGCCTGCATTGCCAGAATCTTCTCTCCAAGCTGCATCTGATTGTAATCTGTGGCAATTTTCAATTGGTCTCTCAACTATAGGTCTGCTTCGAGGTGAAAGTGCTGCTGGTTCCTGGGCATTTAACCATTCCCTAGCAGAGGCTACGGCTCTTGAAATAATATCTTCCGGTGAAGCAGTTTTCTTGTTGAACAAGAGATTGTTACGTGCGATCCAGAGTGACCATAATAGCCATGGGGTGAGCACAACAGATGAGAGACCGATCGGGGGAGGCAAGTCAGTCCCATCAGGTTCGTCCAATTCACAGGAAAGTCTATCAATCTGCTATCCTCAACGGTTGGGTTAATAGGAGCTAAAGCCCATATCCTTTGAGCAAACTCACATTGAAAAAGTAGATGATGTATAGATTCAGTGAGGCCGCACCTCGTACATTTAGGATCTCCAGCTATGTTCCTTGATATTAATCTTTCTCCGACCGGTAACGCTCCTTAGAAAGTCTTCCAGAGGAAGAGTTTGATCTTCGGTGCCACATTTAAGTTCCACACTCCCTTGTTCCAATCAAAATCCGTTTGGTCGTGTTGTTCTTCATCCCTTCTCGTCGTCTCATAAGCCGTCCAATAGCCAGACTTAGTAGTGTAATCACCTGAGTTGGTTTTGAGCTAACTAAGTTTATCCACAGCCCCTGTCTTGCTCAGTTTGATTCTTAGGATCATTTCCTCGTATTATGGGATGATGGATTGGATCTTTGCTCTGTCCCAATCCTTGCTGTTTGGATCAATCAGTTCTGAAACATTCAGTTGCATAAGATGCTCAGGGGCAGGTCCAATAGGATGCAGCTGATTCGTGTTGTCCAGCCAGGGCTCGTTCCACACTTCTATTGACTTCCCATCTCCCACTGTCCAGCCGGTCTTAGATCTGATCAGGTCACGTCCTATAAGGACTCCACGCCAGCCATGGGATTCATTGGTTCTGTTCTCCACCTTTAAAAAGCTCTCAGTGGAGCAGTACTTGCCAAGTAGGATTCGACACATGAGGCTCTCTGGGTGATTTATGACTTTCCAGCTCAGTTTAGCCAGGAACACATCGTTGTAACATTGAACGTCACGGAACCCCAGGCCCCCTTCGGAGGCATGTTTTGTCATTGTTGACCATGAGACCCAAGCCATTTTCCGGATCCCGTCATTGCTGTCCCACCAGAATCGCGTAAACGCAGATTGTATTCTTTTACAAAGAGATACATGGAGTTTAAAGCAAGTCATGGCATGAGATGGGATCGGTGTGAGTACACTCTTCAGCATCATGAGTTTACCAGCCGTAGACAAGTATCTGCTCGACCAGCTCTTGGCCTTTTGCTTTATTCGCTCCACAATAGCAGTGAAAGATCTTTTTTCCGCCTACCAAAATGCTCAGGCAGTTCAAGGTACTTCCCAATACCTCCTTCCTTTTGGATTTACGGCTTATTTTTATGGCGTTCTTCAAGGATCCATGTGCTTTGGCAGAGAACGTGACAGTCGATTTGTTGGGGTTGATTGTCTGGCCCGATGCAAGCTCATATTGCTTCAAAATAGAGACTAAAGCCGAGCTGCTTTCTTCATTGGCCTTGATGAAAAACATCGTATCGTCGGCAAAGAGGAGGTGATTAATCTGAGGACAACCTCTGGCCACTCTGATCCCCTCCATACTCCCATCTGCTTGCGCATTGTTACACAACCCCGAGAGAATTTTACTACACATGATGAAGATGTAAGGTGATAGTGGGTCTCCTTGACGGATTCCCCTACTCGGTTTAACTCTTCCTCTAGGCGAGTCTTTGAGGAGGAAGACGTAGGTAACAGTTGTGATGCAAGCCATAATCAGATTGACCCATTTTGCGTGGAACCCCAGCCGCAAAAGTACTCTTCGAATGAACCCCCATTTGAGCCTGTCATAGGCTTTGCTCATGTCAGTTTTCACCACCATATAGATTCTTGTTTTGGCTTTGGACGTCTTAAGGTAGTGGAGGACTTCGTGTGTAATGGGGACATTTTCCGAGATCGCTCTCCCTGGTACAAAGGCGGATTGGTTCTCTGAGATGACCTGAGGCAGCATCGGTTGCATACGCTTTGTCATAATCTTCGAGATGATCTTATAGTACACGTTTCAGAGCGCGATGGACCTATAATCTGCGACAGCTTTCGGGTTCTGGATCTTTGGGATGAGCCGGACAAAGGTTTCATTGATCTTAGCAGGTAAGATGTCGGTTTCAAAGAAGTGTTGGACCTCCACTACTATGTCTGCTCCGATAGAATCCCAATTAGAGTGGAAGACGTTAGTCGAGAACCCGCCTGGCCCTGGAGCTGTATCGGCATGGACCGAGAAGATCGCGTCTTTGATCTCTGCGGCATTGGGAATGGAGTTGAGCCGCTCATTATCCCCCGCTGTAACTTTTGGTACTAGAGCCTTTTCCACAATATCCAAGCGTCTCTCCCAATGCTGGTGAAAAGTTCTTGGAAATATCCTATAATCACCGAGGAGATCTGTCCCTCCTTATAGACCGCGTTTCCCTCGGCGTCTTCGATAACTGAGAATGTGTTTGCGCGTTTTCTGTTTTTTGTAGCAGCATGAAAGTAACCCGAGTTTCGGTCACCAAGTTTCAACCACAGGAGTCGGCTTCTTTGTTTCCAGTACGCTTCCTCATCTGCGTAGGCCTTCTTTAGTTCTTCCGAAATTTTTCGAATCAGCTCTGAATCGTTTACTGTGTTTGAGAGGGCTTCTTCTAGCTCCACTTTCTTCTCTGTAATTTTTTCTCTGCTATTGAGGTGTTTATTATTATGCCATAAAGAGATAGCACCTCGGACCTGAACTATGCGATCACAGACCGGCTTGTTCCCTCCTTCCGTCCATGCATCGAGGATAATTTGGGTGGCTTCTAGATTATCTTTTAAGCGTCTATCATATCTGAATAAACCCTTCGCTTTTTTCCTCCCTGGTTCAAAGATAGATAGTAGTGGTCTATGATCCGAGCCCTCATACTCCATATACATACTTCTCGCTGTTGGGAACCTTTCCGCCCAGCTGGAGTTTGCTGCGGCTCTATCCAGCCTGCATCGTACATAGTGGGTTCCTCTCTGTCCCCGCCAAGAGAGTGGATCTCCAGAGTGTTGGAGGTCGTATAAATCATTCTCCGCATAGAAGTTTTGCATGTCGCTAATGGATCTTTCAGCTCTGATCGGACCTCCTTCCTTGTCTTTGTTACAAAGTAAGTCATTGAAATCACCCTTGGTAAACCATACCACTATGCTAGATGGATGGTGATTGTTCAACGGTGGGTCAGTTTATATATAAATCTATATTATTAGCAAATGGTGCCTATTGCCAATATTTATTTAAATATGTACACACATTCTAATATATATAGCTACTTCATTAGGATTCAAATTGATCTCCTCATCGGGGATTGCCATCCCCGGATGATGATAACTCAACCAAGGAAAATATCATTTTACTTATATTTTATTGTGCCACATTTATTTCAACTACTTCCTATGGTTTTGTTTTAAACATCACACTGGTCACTGAGCAGGGATGGATCCATGATTTTAGTAGTAGCTAAAAGCAGCTCTGACAGCAGGATGAAGAAGAGTTTTCATCATTAAAAATAAAATAAAATAAAAATTAAATTAGAGAGAATGGTAAAAAAATTTAACTGCAGGACTTTTAAGAACGGTATGAACTCTAAATGACACATGTCAGTGTAGTAATATTTCAATTGGTTTTACAAAATTAAAGTATAATTAAATCATTATATTAGTTTTTTTTTTGTTTTAGAACTTTGGAAAGTTTGTAACCGTTAATGTAGCTCTAAGGTAAAAAAAATCCACAAGTACAATGCTTCGGTTCGCTACAATTCTTGGTTTTTTTTTACACTTTTTGGCTAAGAGACGGTTCTTATATTTCTTACGTAAGAGACGGTTCTTAGCTTTTCTTAGTTAAATTCTAAGAAAAATTAAGAACCGTCTCTTAGCCGAAGCTAAAAATCTCAGTTAAGAGACTAGGGATAATCATGGTTTTATATTCATCCAACTATTGGGTACAACCGGTTCAATCCACGACAGATTTTGGCTCAACATCACCCAGTCACAACTCTTGTTTAATTAAAGGAAAATGCAATCATAATTATAAAAAAATAGCTGACAAAAGATTAAAACGAGTTCAGTATCTTACAAATTAATTAAAATCTAAATATTAATATATATATATATATATATATATATGAGAAATTAATTTTATTTTAGAATTATAACACGTCGTCAGAGAGGATTCCGATGGCTACTTTATTAGTTTATTTTCTGCCAGACTCACACCCAAGGTTTTTAAACCCGACCCGGACACTGAACCGGACGATTTACCGAATCGCTGGGTCACTGGGTCGACCGTGGCCGAACCGCGGGTTAATAAATGAATTAATTTTATTATATAATAATATATCAGCTATGTAAATAAAAATATAGAAACTAAAGTTTAATATTTTCTAAATGTTTTTATAAACATAAAATAATAGTTTGGATATGTATATTTTTATGTTTAATAACATTTAGAAAATATTTAACTTTAATTTCTATATTTTTATTTTCATTTGATATACAAAATATCAAAAAATAGTTTAAACTATTTATAATTTTGTCTAACAAGATAAGAGTTATGACATCTAAAAAGATCAAGACATAAAATTTATAAATATTTAAATATTTAATGTGAATAATAAATTAAATTTCAAATACCAAATAAACCAAAAGTAAAAAATCATTATAATAAATGATCAATAACGGAAATAAACTAACACCAAATCACATCAACTAGTTTTGGTTTTCTCTACCATCGTTCTTTTTATTTTCTTCAAGTGGTATAGTGAAATCTTCATTAAAATCTAAAAATCACAAATATAAAACTGAAAAGGAAAAACCTAACTTTTTTGTCAGTATATAACTTCTTAATTAAAAATTTAGAATATAAAACATAATCTAAAAACATAATTAAAAATTAAAAAAAAAGAAGTAAAAGTTATTTATTGGTTCGACCAGTGGTTCAATCGGTATCGGGTTTCGGGTTCTACTGGGTTTTTATGGGTTTTTGCGGGTTTCTAAATATTGTGTTTTTCACAAAATTCAAACCGATTTTTTTCTAGGTTGTCGGGTTTACCGGTTCAACCGCGGATCCAGGTTGGATTTCAAAACACTGCTCACACCCTAATATAAAAGTTTATCATCACATCTACATAGGAAGAAAGTACGTAGACAAGTCAAAAAGGAAAGAAGAAAATATTATTTTAAAGACCTTGACTTAGGAAAATGACATTCAACACAGGTAAGTAGATATATAAGAGCATCCACAATGGTGGACTTGCTCTGAGTCCTTGAGATTATTATAGTATTTTTTTTGTTGACCTAATCCAGCAAAAGCCCCAATTCTCGATGTGGCGGCTTCGACGGAACCTGAGGTGAGAACTCGATTGGGATCAGATGAGATCTCTAGCTTAGCAGTTGGTTCAGACGAGATCGATGGCTGGGAGAAGGTGTTGACGGCGCATAGTTCGCGGGACCAAGGGATCAGTCTAGGGTTGGGCGACGAAAAAGAAGAGGAAGATGATAGAAGAGCCATGGTGGGCGATGATGGGGCGAGCGAGGAGAGATTGAGACAGAGCAAGGGAAGAGAGATAGAGAGAGCGAGGGAGAAAGAGGAGGGTAAGGAGACACGTGTATTAAGGATCAAGTCCTTCCAATCCTTTTTGAATGACTGATCCGTCGTTAGTTAAGCCAAAATATTATTATTATATTTCATTAATCTTAAGGATTAATGCTAAGGATTCCTTACGGACCGCCGTTGCGGATGGCCTAACTGGTGGTAAACTGGTAATACTAAAAAATGTACACACTATTTTTTTACCGTGTTACAAAAAACTTTGTTGATATATCAAGGAGAGGAATGGATGCACTAATTAATTCCAAAGCCATTCGTTATCTATATACCAAAATAATAGTAATAAACTTTTTCTGGCAATTCTTTTTTTTTTCATCTTGTTTAGCTACCTATATAAATATAATACCACATTCACAACAGATTTGTGTTATCATATACGCTTATATAATGCAAAGTCGATGAAAAGGAACATTATATAATCGCACATCTTTCTCGTCATTCTCCAAGCATAGAATCTCATTCTTTTTCTCTCTCTTTTCTTCATTCTCACTCAGAGAAAATTCTGCAATATATATCGCCATGATCCACACCCATATCGCAGAGATCTTATGCGTCAAACCCAAGACAAAGAAGACAAAGACGATGGAGGAAGATGTGAAGAACACGAAGACCAAGAAAACGATGAAGATAGAAGGAGAAGTGGTTGTTATGAAGAAGAACCTTCTTGATTTCAAAGACACCATGGCTTCTCTTCTCGATCGAATCCATGAGCTTCTTTGTCGTCGTGTTTCTCTCCACCTCATCAGTTCTCTCCAACCCGACCCGGGTATTCGTTCATTCTTTTACTCGACCCGTTTACATGTACATAATTACAGAAACGGACCCATCTTTAAGTATTTCTTTTGTTTTCCTAGAATACGATTTATTCACTAATGTTTTGCATATTATATTCATGATGAAAGTGATGATTTATGGGGCCTTGATTCTATCTGTTATCAATTGGTCAAAATCAAATCGCGGATTTCAAATCTTATAGTAATTTCAATCAGACCAGAGAAAGAACTAAAGATTAATTAGTCACTCTAGTAGACTTACCGTTGTTTTACATGAACATTTTAAATAAACCCTAACAGATTTGTTTTGTTTTATTTTAAAGAAAGTAATGTTTTCATGTTTTGTATAATATAAACCAGCCAATGAGAAGAGAGGAAGACTTGGAAAAGCAGCACATCTGGAAAAATGGGTGACAAAGATAAAAACGTCAATAACCGCAGAGGAAACCGCGTTTGGAGTGACGTTTGATTGGGACGAGTCAATGGGACCACCGGCTGCGTTTGTGATCAAGAACCAACACCGTAGCCAATTCTACCTTAAATCCCTCACTCTTCGCAACTTCCCCGGGGGTGAAGGCGGTGCCATACACTTCGTTTGCAATTCTTGGATCTATCCCAGCCATAGATACCGCTCCGACCGCGTTTTCTTCTCCAACCAGGTAAAACGCTATAAACGAAATTCGGACAAGTGGGGTTAGTAATAATATAACGCACTGTTTCGACCGAGGTACTAAATAATAGTATTCTACTTGGCATTTTTTTGGGTAAAAATCTACTTGGCATTTTATATAACTAATCTGGATTGCTCTGATTGTCCATGTGCAAAAGTTGTCAAAAATATTCTTTGATCCCAGTGTCAATATTTCTAATCTTTAATTTTGAGAGTTTTTTCTGTTTGGATTTATTATTGTCTGGATAATAAATAATTGTTTAAATTGTTATAGTTTAATGGGTACAGGTTGGTTAATGGTTATATAAAGTATATGAAGCATAATCATAATCCATATGACATAATCTTTAGAGCTTTTAATTTAGAGGTCTGGAATATACGTGTGCGTGTGTAACACATTGTACCAAATAATGAAACCGGACTTTACATGTCTACCTTTACAAGTCATCCTCTCCCTTTATCGCAATTATTTTTCTAATTAAGAGAATCTTTTGTGTAACTCGGCAGGGACAACTATTGCCATTCTTTAATATATTTACTCTTTTCTATTCATTTTATTATAAATACAAAAGGCTTATCTTCCAAGCGAAACACCGGAGCTTGTTAAGGAGCTAAGGGAAGAAGAGCTAAAGAATCTAAGAGGAAATGAGAAAGGAGAACTCAAAGAATGGGACAGAGTCTACGACTACGCTTACTACAACGACTTAGGTGCTCCCGACAAAGGTCCTGACTCAGCCCGTCCGGTTCTCGGCGGTTCACCTGAGTTCCCTTATCCTCGCCGTGGTAAAACCGGCCGTAAACCCACCAAATCAGGTTAGTCAACTCAACATTCAAAAACATCACTTATATTGCAAAACTCAATGGTTACTTGACATATACGACACCGTTTCTTTTATCAGACCCTAAGTCGGAGAGCAGGCTTGCATTACTAAACCTAAACATCTACGTGCCGAGGGACGAGCGATTCAGCCACGTGAAGTTCTCTGACTTCCTCGCGTACGCACTCAAGTCGGTGACTCAAGTAATCGTCCCTGAAATAGCCTCTCTTTGCGACAAGACTATCAACGAGTTTGACTCGTTCGAAGACGTTTTTCACCTCTATGACGGTAGTATTAGACTCGCAAATGGTCACACTATTTCTAAGCTCCGTGATATTATCCCATGGGAGATGTTTCGTGAGCTCATTCGCAATGATGGAGAACGGTTCTTGAAGTTTCCCTTGCCTGACGTCCTCAAACGTAACCTATAAATATAGTCTATTTAAATAAACAGTTAGAGATTAACCGAAAATGCATAGAGTATGACATAGATGATTCGGTATATATGTTGTTACAGAGAGTAGATCAGCTTGGAGAACCGATGAAGAGTTTGCTAGAGAAATGCTTGCTGGACTCAATCCAGTGGTGATAAGTCGTCTCAAGGTAAAACTTTCACCAAATCACCGAGTTTTTTTTTCAGTCACATGTAAAATCTTTGTCTAAGAAATGTGCGGACATTCGAACCTAAAACCTCCTAGTCATTAAAGATAGTGGTCGAAATTATTACCGAATATATAAAATAAATTGCAGGATTTTCCTCCAAAGAGTAATCTAGACTCTGCAAAGTATGGAAACCAAAACAGTTCTATACGAGAAGAGCACATAGAACCACACATGAACGGTACCAGTGTCCAAGAAGTAAGTATATTTTACACACCTTTCTTGTTTAACAAGTAACAGCTGTATCATCATATTCATACCATAACTGTTATTGGTTTTGTTTTGTGTTATATAAAAAGGCTTTGGAACAGAACAAGCTATTTATATTGGATCATCATGACGCATTGATGCCATACTTGACACGGATAAACTCAACAAACACTAAAACCTATGCGACCCGAACGCTTCTGTTGCTTCAAGAAGACGGAACACTGAAGCCTCTAGCCATAGAGTTGAGTCTTCCACACGCACAAGGTGAATCACACGGATCTGTGAGCAAAATTTTCACACCATCAGAGAAAGGAGTCGAGGGAACGGTTTGGCAGCTTGCTAAGGCTTACGCCGCGGTTAATGACTCCGGTTATCACCAACTTATAAGCCACTGGTAGTTAACTAATTGGTGACACTGTAAAACAACCCTAGTGTCTTTGTGTATTTATTTTGGTTTGAAGTAATCGGTTATGTTATTGTTTTTGTAGGTTGCAAACGCATGCAGTGATTGAACCGTTCATAATCGCTTCAAATAGGCAACTCAGTGTGGTCCACCCAATCTATAAGCTTCTTCATCCTCATTTCCGTGACACGATGAACATCAACGCTTTGGCGCGACATGTCCTCATAAACTCTGATGGAGTTCTGGAGAGAACGGTGTTCCCTAGTCGATACGCCATGGAGATGTCTTCTTCCATTTACAAGAGTTGGGTTTTCACCGATCAGGCCCTCCCCAAGGATCTACTTAAACGGTATACATAAACCCTAGTGAAACATTCTTGGTCACAAATTTTTAATAGCTACTATGCATAGGTATTATAAGCCTCAAATTATATATAAAAAAATTTATTAAAATTTTTATAACCCCTAAATAGGAGATTGCTACCATGCATATAAAACCTCTTTCTTTGTTTCTTGATTCACAAGTAACCTTTTGAACTCTTGTTTGACAAGTAACATTTAAATCCCCTATTTTCGCAGAGGAGTTGCCGTTGAAGATCCGAGCAGCGATAACGGCGTTAAGCTTCTGATAGAGGATTATCCATTTGCTGTGGACGGTTTAGAGATTTGGTCAGCGATCAAAACGTGGGTGACAGAGTACTGCTCAATCTACTACAAGAACGACAGAACCGTCCAAACCGATACAGAGATCCAATCATGGTGGACCGAGCTTCGAACCGAAGGCCACGGTGATATACAACACGAGTCATGGTGGCCGTCGATGCAAACCCGCGACGACCTCATGGAAACCTGCACCATCATCATCTGGATCGCCTCTGCTCTTCACGCAGCAGTCAACTTCGGACAATACCCTTACGCCGGGTTTCTCCCAAACCGGCCTACCGTCAGCCGCCGGTTCATGCCTGAACCGGGTACGAAAGAGTACACTGAGCTGGAGGAAAACGAGGAGGTTGCGTTCTTGAAGACCATCACGCCGCAGTTACAAACTCTGCTTGGTATCTCCATCATTGAGATTTTGTCTATGCATTCAACGGATGAGATTTACTTAGGGCAGAGAGATTCCCCGAACTGGACTGCGGATGATGAGCCTTTAGAGGCGTTTAAGCGGTTTGGGAAGAGTTTGGAGGTGATAGAGAACAATATTATAAGGAGAAACAATGATAAGAAGTTGAAGAACCGGAGCGGACCGGTTAACATACCTTACACTCTCTTGTACCCGAACACTACGGATTATACAAGAGAAGGTGGACTTACTGGTAAAGGGATTCCAAACAGTGTCTCTATCTAGACACAGATCACTCGCTGTTCATGTCGATATCATACCATTTACAAGGTTTCTCAGCGTGGATATACTTCTTGATTTGTTTTTTTCTTCTTCTTCTTGATTTGTATTACTTTCCATCATTATGTAAAATTATTTGCATGTTAATTGTCCTAGTTTTTCCTAGAACAATGTAGATGTTGATTTCGTTAATTATGCTTTGTGTGTGCTTGTGGGGTGCAGGATTCGTATAAATATATCAAAATTTTAATGTCATGGTATTTGTAATATCCCGTTTGTTGTATATAGAAACATTTTAAAAAATTGTAAGATCCGATTGTTACGGACTTTCTTTCACTTTAGACTTCCGTTTTAGACTTTTAGCTTTAAAAACTGTGATTTTTTTTCACAAAATTAACTAATATTAAAAACACGCAGATGCTAGGATTATTATATCACAAATAAAAAAATTCATATAAATAAAGAAAATATATAATTAATATTTAAAATATAATTATTTAACAACTGAACTTTTTTTTATTGATATATATAATTATAAATCATTATAAAATGGATTTCAAAAGAATAAGAAAAAATATTATACATTAATTAGTCAAAATTTTATTTAATGAAATTAATTTAGTATAAGAAAAATAAGTTTGAAATAGTTTGGGGGAGGAAAAATAATAATAATCATTTTCAAAAATAAAAAGCAATAGATCTTTACGTGTGAGAGAAGAGTAGAAGCATGGAAATGAGGCTTTAGCCAAAAACAAAAATTCAAGAAAAAAATGAAAAAAATAACTGAAAGTGACTTTTAAGACTTTAGAAAAACGTAAAGCCATCAAAGCATGATTGGGTAAAAAAAGCTCTGAAGACTGTCAAACATTCTAAAGTCCTCAAAGTTTCAACACCAAATGGTGTCTATGTCACCTAACTGCACTTATTTTTTTCAGTCACACGTTCGTTTAGAACTCCAGAATTAAGCGTAATTGAATTGGAGTAGTGGAAAGATGGATGACCTATCAGGAAGTGATTCGCGCTATCAAGCGAGTGAGGACAAAGAACAGGGAAATGTCATGTGTTGATTGCAAAATCAGTAAACAAAACTTTCGAACCTCCAAAAAATTAATGCACCGTCCGTCGCATGGAATGGAACGCACAGGCCGAGTGAGCGGGCATGGGAGGTCCATTAGCTGTGGGGGGTCAGGGGTTACAAGTGTTATGATAACTGGTTATGCTTCTCGGTTCTGACCCTAGAGGTGTTTTTGAGACATGTTGTGCACTACAAGAAAACATGCCCATAACAACGAACATTTACGACGAAAATATTTCGTCGTAAATTACATGGTGATTACAACGCAGTTACGAGGAATCCAACTTTCGTCGTAAACGCCATGTAAATTTACGAAGAATAGTTTTCGTCGTAAAATTCATGTAAGTTTACGACGAATGTACGTGGAATGAGAAATACGTCGTAATCATTACATCGACATTACAACGAAACATGTTACCGTTATATTTAGGTGAAAACGTGTATTCAATGTGCTTTAGCTTACCTAATTTCGTCGTAAAGTCGTTGTAAATATTATGTTAAAACCATGTAAAATCCATGTAAAATATTCCTTGTAAAATCGTTGTTATATTTCAACTACCCAACTCGAAAATTTCGATGCTTTTCAACTGAAGAATGGTAGGAAGAGTTGTTGGTTTGATTGTCATCGTCGCTTTCTTCCACTTGCCCATCGGCACAAAAAAATTGTCAGAGACGGTCCTCCTCCATATCTCACCGGCCAGCAGATCGAAGCAGACATTGATTATTACGGAGCTCAGGAAACAGTTAAAGTTAGAGGAAATTGGCATGTTCCTGGAAATATGCCTGATGGGTATGGTGTGTCTCACAATTGGCATAAGAAGAGTATATTTTGGGTGCTACCCTAGTGGAAA
>NC_027748.1:32021586-32022008 GCF_000695525.1 Brassica oleracea var. oleracea | reverse complement strand
ATGTATTTCTTTAGTTTTTAAAAAATTATTTGGAGTTTTAAGGTTTTAGAGTTTAAGTTGGAGAAAGAACACAAAGTAGTAGAGAAGAAGATATGATGTTCGATGATATGTGACTTTGGGGTTTAGGGATTTCATTCTCGGTGTTTAGGGTTAAGCGTTGTAAAATCGTCGTAAATGGTTATCTATTCCACGTAATTTCGTCGTAAATGGAAAAACGCGGGCCTAGTAAATTCGTCGTAAACGTGGGCCTGGTAAATTCTTCGTAAACCGACGTTTCCACGTAATTTCGTCGTAAATCGAAAAACGCGGGCCTGGTAACTTCGTCGTAAATGAAAAAATGCGGGCCTGGTAACTTCGTCGTAATATTACGTCGCGTTTACGACGAATCCTTTTCTATATATTGAGACGCCGAGACGAGGCTT
>NC_027748.1:32001227-32019406 GCF_000695525.1 Brassica oleracea var. oleracea | reverse complement strand
AAATGTTTACGAGTGATTTACAACGAAAGTATTTACGTGTGCTTTACATCGAAATAATTACGTGAGCTTTACGACGAATAATTACGTGTCGTTTACGACGAATCCTTTCCCTGCGCTTTACGAGGAATATATTTCGTCGTAAACGTAACGAGTCGTTTACGACGAAACCTCCGTTACGACGGACGTTTAACAACGAAACGTCTTTCGACGTTAATTCGTCGTAACACCCCGTTTACGACGAATTTACAACGAATACTGCCCTAGTAAAAAAATATGTTTTCTTGTAGTGGTGGTGCGCAACGAGAACGTTGTATTATATGAGAAATGGTGAATTGTAACATCTTGGTTTGTGGTATATAGAAAAGTTTTAAAAAAAATTTGGCTACCTATGTAACCAATGTGCATTTACTTTTTCGACTACACATCTGTTTTAAACTCCAGAATTAAGCATGATTGAGCTGGAGTGAAAAGATATTTGACTTATTGAGAAATGATTTGCAATATCGTGTGAGTAAGAATAAAGAACGAAAAAAAGTCACGTGGTGAACGAAGAATCAGTAAATAAAACTTTTGATCGAACCTTCCAAAAGTTAACACACCATCCGTTGCACGTCATAGAGCCTACGGACCAAATGAATAGATATAGAAAATACGACAGGCAGTCGGAATACAATCTCATAAGATAAGATATGAAAGCTATATTTAGGAATCTCTATTAAAGTTATAAAGTTTTTGTTTTCGAGGAAAAGAACATCAAACGAAGAGGATTTTGAGGCACTCCTACAAAATAGAAAAGTAGTTCTCAGTAATCATTTTGATTCGCATTTGAAATCTGGCATGACAGCTGGACTATTCAATATATAACAATTATAGACCAAAAGCTTGGTTTGTTTTATTATTGACGTCAAAAATTATTCTACTACCGAAAAAATTGTTTGGATAACAAAACCGAAATAGAACAATAAACAAAAAAAATATTTCTTTATAAAAGATTTCGCAGTTCCAACTAAAAAAAATTAGCAATTACATTATGAGTTTGAAATATATAAAGAGTTTTGAAGGAGTGAATTTTTTTTTTAACGTTGCTACTAGGATAAGAGCCTTGCGCATGGTGAGTTTATTTGTATATATTATCGATAATTTTTTTTATATATTTGATCATTTTATTTATACATATACAATATTTTTTGTTGTTATTATATAATTTCTTTCCGATGGATCGGATCAATTTTTATTAAAAATTATGGAACAAAACTATAATTAATATATCATGGGTTGATCGGATTGGACATCAAACAAATTATGACATAAAAACCTTATTTTTTCCATCAAACACATTCTTGAAAAAAAAATGAACAGTATTGTTTCCACAGTTGAATTATTTTGACTTTTATCTTCCATATGGTTTTGAAAGCTTTCAAATCAACCATCGAATTGATATATGTCATTTTAATGTTTTTAGTCGTATACTTAAGGAAAACTTACATTTTTGTAGTTTAAAGTCGTTTTAAAAAATTTTAAATATAATATATAAGAAAAAATCTAGGGATAATTTGAAAAATACCCTATTTATGATTTTAAATTTGAAGAATACATTTTGATTTTTTCTTTTTGAAAACTGCACTTTCTTATATGTGAATAGTCATTTATATCCAGATTTTTTTTTAAACTAAAAACTAAACACAAAATTAAAATAATAAATTATTTTGTTCTGAGATAAACACAATTATGAAATAAATACATGTTAATAATTTAATTCACTATATGATTTTTGGATTCATGTATGTTTGGTTGTTCGTGTATTAGAATTGTTTTTAAAGTTAAATACAATCGACAACTTAATGTGTAGTTGAATCACAAAAACTTAGACCACTACGTTAAAAACCAGAACCTGTACAAATCCCTATTGTTCATTCTTATAGTTTGAAAATTTTAATATTTTATAATTCTTAAAATGGTGAAACAAGCGTTGTATTCCATGAGAAGCTACAGTGCATTTTGCTTGAAGGCCTTAGAGATCTTAAAGTAGATATCTGGAATTGTAACACATTCATTAGTGTTACGTATGTCGCTTTTCATGAGTGAATTCTTCTTATGCTTTGAAATTGCTCTTGATTAGGATTTGAAGTTAAGTCATTCGGAGGTGGTGCTTTGATGTTAGCTCGTGTTCGGTGTTTCTGTACAAGCATTTTTTTTTATCAAAGTTATATAAGTTCAATTATTTAATTCATGAATACGTTGTGGTTATTTTGGTTTGTGTTTGTGTTGGTTTGCTTGTATGCTTATATCTGGGAACTTTGTTTCTGTATATAAAACAGATTTACTCTGTTTTTCGTGAATAAAACAGAACTCTTTCTTGTTTCATTAGCTGTATAATTTTGATCAAAAGCATAGTATCCTGCAATAAATTAACAAAAAGCATAATAATTTTCAACAGATACACCATACAATGTCTGTTTCTCTAAGTTTTGAAAAACGTAGTTGATGTTGCCATTGAAAGAGATGATGTCAGTGATACACGAGAGAATATACCATGCACAAAAAAGAAGAAACGATAATATAGAATAATTTTAAAATAGATAGATATATATATTGGATAGTTTAGTCAATTTACATATACACAAGTGTAGTTTTCAAAAAAAAAAAAAAATAGTGTAGTTTTCAGATTAAAATCTTATATTGATGTATTTTTCCAAATTTTTCCAAAAATCTAACATATAAGAAAAATAACATATAAGGTGTCTTCATTTTTGTATTTTAAAGTAGTTTAAAAAAATATAACATATAAGGTTTCCTCATTTTTGTAATTTAAAGTTATTTTAAAAAAATCAAAATATAACATATAAGAAAAAATCTAATTTTTTTAGATTTTTTTATTATATGGTTAATGTGATTGTTTATTTTTTTTTAATAATATAAAATTAAACAAAAATGAAGAAGGATGCAAAAATTGCTATCAAATCTTTATTGTTCATAATCATTAATTGCCATATATATGTAAATCATATTAGGTAATTACATAGCTTTTATTTAAGGAAAGAATATACATTTCTTATATTTTAGGTTAATATAATGTTCTCTAGTAGACATTAAACAAATTATGACATAAAAACCTTATTTTTTCCATCGAACACATTCTTGAAAAAAAGTGAACAGTATTGTTTACACAGTTAAATTATTTTGACTTCTATCTTCCATATGATTTTGAAAGCTTTGAAATCAACCATCGAATTGACACATGTCATTTTAATGTTTTTTAGTCGTATAGTTAAGGAAAACTTACATTTTTGTAATTTAAAGTCGTTTTAAAAAATTCAAAATATAACATATAAAAAAAAATCTAACATATAAAAAAAATATAACATATAAGGTGTCAATGCAAATGATAGTGTTGCCTTTGTTATCATTGCATGGATTCTTAATTTTTCAAATTTATTCTTATCAATACTTATGTCACTAACTAGATGATACTGACTTGAACCTATATAGAAGGTGAGCATTTTAGTGAACGATAAATAAAGACTTTGTTTTAAAAATATTATACAAATATATAACGATATTATTTGTAGATAGAGAGAGTTTCAAAACTTTCTTGATTCTATCTTTAAATTGTGATAAAAATGCATTTACCTTAAGACACGATGCATTAAAAATCAGGTAAAGAACATTTCGTCCATTCCATATCTATCTATCTATCTATCTATAATAATAAAGTTGGGTTTCTTCTCTCCACAGGCCGCCACGTCAGCAGGGAGGGAAGGGCAATTTCTTCCACGTGTCAAAGCTCTCAGACGCACACGTTTTGCTTCTTTCTTTTTGGTTATTGATAGGCTTTTTGGACTTTATTTGTAATTAAAAATGTTGAGTATCCAGCCCAATATAGAGAGTCAGCGAAGTCGACATTCCTTCTGGGGTTTCTTGCCTCCTGCAAAATCCGGGGAAGCTTAACCGTTAATAGAGCTTCTGAAATTCTTAGAGAGACGTCCCTTGGTCTGTAAATCGGCGCGTCTGTGACTGTTCCCGTCGTTTCGTTGTTGCTTCTTCTCCTCACATGCGTTACAAGCCGCATTGATTCGTCATTAAGGAGATCTTAACTCTTGCGACCCACAGCAACCACAATCACTCAATCAATGAGTCTTATCCCTCTTCCAATAGGTGGATCTCCACCTATAAAAAGGTAAGGCCCCATCCATTCGTTTCATGTTTTCTCTATCGTGATTCATAAGGAAAATCGCCGGCCAGCTAACTCGAATATGCTTTTAAAGAGAACATTTCTCACTCCTCCACCTTCTAAGAGCATAACAGCCTCTCCGGGTCGGCTTTTATCCATAAGAGGAAGCATATCAGCGAGTCCAGAAGAGAAGGAAAACACATGGGTGATGGGTATTACGCGTAAGAGCTACACCACGTTGAAGATCTGAAGAAAATTTATATAGACGCAGTTTCAGCCATTAATGGCGGCGGAAGGAAATCACTTGGTGGCTGAGGAGGGACCAGGACATCACTTGGCGGTGGTAGTGGTCGGCGTTGGTTTTTGTAATGGGTGCCTGCACCTCATGTCATGTCTCCAATGACACCGAGCGGTTTCAGTTTATCAACATCATAAGAAAAAGTCGTGTTGGTGCTCATATCACACGTGTCATTGAACTCTTATTTGAGGTTTGGCTTCTTTCTTTCACCTTTTGTATGTGATAATTTTATATCATTCATATATGTGAAGTTGAATTTGATTTGGTTCTTGCAGACAAGGCAAACCTTTACACCAGATCAAATAAACTAAAACTGTTATGTTATTATGCTTGCCAACAAGACTGTTCTTGATAGTTTGAGGAACAATGCCATAAGTGTACTATGATGAGAGGAGGTTCTCTTACAAGGTATAACCTTTACGTTTAATTAAAGTTGCTTTCTCTTTTTGAACAACAATATTGCTGCTGTAACATGCTAAGCACGATGTCAAAGATAAGAAGTAGCTTCTCGGACTGGTTATGTAATATCCTGCTGGG
This sequence comes from Brassica oleracea var. oleracea, assembly GCF_000695525.1. Taxonomy (NCBI): domain Eukaryota; kingdom Viridiplantae; phylum Streptophyta; class Magnoliopsida; order Brassicales; family Brassicaceae; genus Brassica; species Brassica oleracea. The sequence goes on along the minus strand of NC_027748.1, from coordinate 32,014,400 downwards.
ATTGCGGCAGTTGATCTAAAAGATGCTTACCTGAATGTCATGGAGGATTTACATGTTTGCTTTTTCTTATACAATTGGTCGGGACAAAGATAAGTGTTTGATCACCTTAAATCCAGTTGGTTTTGGCTGGAAAGGAACTTATCTCAAGTTGTGTATTTATATTGATATATATAGTTTGGTTCTTGATTGTGTTTGTATTATGTGGGCTCTGAAAGCTTCGAAACGCTGATTCACAAGATGATATTGTGTACCCTACGTCCCTGACGACTTCAACCTCAGGTCGAGGTTAATGACGAGTTCCAATCTCTGCTCGGAGACATAGACACCCCCAGGGACCTGCTTGACGTGGAGAAGGAGCTGCTTAAGATTATTTGTGTGACCAATCCTTTGTGAACGTTTAGAGTTTTAATCGGTGATGTTGTGTGTTGAAAACAGGATGATAAATCAGGAACCATTACTGAAGTACTGGCTGAAGATGGAAAACTAGCCAGCGTTGATACGGTACATATATATTTATCTCTAACTCTCTGTCTCCTATCGGCTGATCCCAGTTTTCTTATTTGATTTTTGTTTTAAAATACTCTTTTATTATTTATCTTCTCATCAGGGACATCGTTACAAAAACTTGGATCAAGAGAGAAACAGTAAAAGAAGTAAGAAACGTTTGTGAAGCAGAAGCTAGAAGATAAGATGAGGCTAATGATAAATCACAATTGGAACAGATCAAACCACAGTGACAGGAAGGTTATAGGTGAGTGACGACTTGATGGTAGGTCCACAGTAGCCAAAGTCAGCCTGTTAGAAGCAGCTTCTTGATCTAGACCAAGAAGGCGACACCTGATTTGGATTGAACTTCCTTGACAAGAACATGTGCCGGTTTTAGAACAGAGGAATGAAGATGTGCATTCCTCTCCCTCCATAGAAAATATTAACTCCCTCAAAAATGAGCTTCAGAATGGGTTTACTCCCTGCAGCGTAACAAGTAACAACCACTGCAAGCCACGAGATCACATCATCAAGAGTTGAGGATGAACTGAAATAGTTCCTGATAAAGAAAGTTTGCAGCCTCTCTTTACCATCATGTAATAAACTCAGTCAGGTTGGTTTGGTTTCAATTTCCCATGTTTTCTTCTGAACTGTCACTTTCTTTTGGGAATCATGTAATATATCAGTATGCATTAAGAAAATAATTTACTTTGTAGTATGATGTACTGTATAATTTTCCTTGGTAAGAAATGTTAGATCAAACGCAACCAATGTAACATATAAGCATTCTAACCTGAGAGGCTAAGAAAAATCGGTTATCAAAAACGAAACAACCCACCAAAAACTATAATATATTTTTAAGAATCTGATCATCAACAAGAAGTTAAATAATTACACTAACCATTAAACTTCTGAAAAATATAAGCTGATAGACAAAGTCCTAAACAATGAGAGGGAACAAATAGGTACCAACACAACATCATTATAACTTAACTGATTTTTTTTTTTTGAAACACAACTTAAGTGAATATTATATTGAACAAGACAAGCTCGCTTATTCCAATATTCCTCTACTTCTATTTCTTTTTATTTTTGTTCATTCTAACAGAAGATTATAACGTATGTATGTACCAATAAGTTTGTGTCTTTCTGATAATCTGATTCGATCCGTTATATACATATATATACATATATTTAAAAAATTGTATATAAATTATTTAAATATTATATTTTATCGATGTCAAAAAAAATATATATATATATTATATTTTATATAATTTTTACAGTATTTTATTTATTGAATTATTAAGTTATTTATTAGAATTTTAAAAAGTAAATAAATTTTATTTTTGTAAAAAAATATTATTATTTATATTATTTTTAGATTTTTATTTATTTTTTAATTTTTTTATATTTTTACGGATCGAATCGGATATCTGGTCAAATTCTAAAAAAATTCGAATGGCTACGAATCGAATCGGAACAAATAATTGATTATTCGGACGAACGAATCAGATCACGAAAAATATTTCTAAAACTCTGGATATCCGATTTGTGCCCACTCATATTTTGAATATGTAAATTATATGTATATATATAAGTGTTTATCAAATTTAATAATATTTAATATATATATATATAATATAATTGCTTCTTCACTTTTAATTTTGATTGGAGATAAAGTACAGAATAATTTAAGTATTATTTTTTCTGCATTGGTACTGCATTTAGATTGCTATTTCTGGTACTATAATTTAGTTTCCGAGAAGTCATACCACTAATGCATCCTTTTTTCAAACCTTTGTCACCATTGTTGTCGTCATCATCATTTTTATTATATTTAATTTAAAACAATTTTCAATTTTTTGTTTAAAGTTCGGTATTGAAAATACAAACGATTATATGACAAAAATAGATATTAAACTACAATATTTGTAAAATAAGAACGACATATGACATTATTCCCCCATATTAATGTCCTTGGTTGAAAGCATTTAAAAAAGAAGAAGGAAAATGCTAAGTGCATTTAACTCAAAAACGACACTGGAATTTTTAATAATTTACCGTCGTCTAGTCGAGCATATAAATATTATTAGCTAAGTTGTTCAACGTCACGACCACGGTGTCTTAAAATGTAACAATTGACTTCAAATTCCTGTATATAAACGTTGCACGTGCATTTTTAAGTTTTGTTTCTCGAAGTTGGGATTCTACATGAGTTTAATGATCCATATACCATAATTTGTTCTCTACAAAGAGTCCTTTTTCATTTTGTAATTTAGTCTAACGTACATTAGTATATACATCATCCGACGACGGTGGTTAGACAGGTCTAATAACTTTTTAGAATCTAGTTAATGCAATTTTCGAATTTCCAACGGTAGCAAATTAGTTAATAGCAAATGAGATGATGATATGCCACTAGTAATTTATTACTCCATCTGTTTCATAATAAATATCATTCTAATATTTTTTTTTTGTTACAAAAAAATGTCACTTTACAATTTCAATGTAAATTGCTTTCAGCTAAAAATTAATTACAAATTACATTGATTTTATAAATAATTTTATTTTTCTCAAATACTATTGGTCAGAGATGTGTAATTAATAACAACTTACATATATTTCAGCTAATTTTTTAATTTGTGTGAAAAATATCAAAATAACACTTATTCAGAAACGGAGAGAATAATATTGTAGGGCTGAGCTATAATTCATTGTGCTGTCTATGTTTCATTAAAGTAGAGATATGCATCAGCATGTTTATCATATTTGATTGTCATCATAGTTTTGCTAAGCGCTTCGTTTCTAATTTTAGCTTAATATTCAATTAAATTCGTGGATCTGAGACGGGTTTGTATATTCAATGCATGCATTCTATTTGACTATGAAAAAAATAAAGCATGCATCTATTAGAAAAAAGATGTTAAGCAACATGATGATATTCTTTGTTTTTAGATTCTTTTGTTAAAGTGGTAGTTTGAAGTAACTATTTGGTGAACTTCTGTTTTTGACTCAACTAGAAACAAATGGGATTAAAAACAAGCTCATTAAATAATAGTAAATATCATCGTAATGAAACTGCAAGTCTATAATAGAGTAATGGAACCGATTAATGTAGTACTTTTCTAATTAAAATAGTATATACTTTGTTCCTTAATCTCGTATTTTTAAGAAAATATAACAGGGCAGTTTTAAGTTTTCTATAACACTATGGGACAGTTCTTGCTACTAGAGCAGTTTTTTCTAACCAAAACTCAATTTCTACCTATATACTAATTAAATAAGCTAACTAACCATAAAGTTAACCAACTAAACTTTTAAAAAGCACGTGGGTTCTAGCATCTTTCTCTTTCCTTTTTCGATTTTACTCTGACATTCTCTTTTTTAAATCTCATACGAGATGTTTTTTATTTTTTCAAGTAGCTTTACATCTCTATCACTAATCGACAACCCAACAGCGGCGTTCGATTAGGCGAAATGGCAGTGAACAATACTAAGAGGCGTACAATTTGCAGGGAAGAAAATCCAAGAAAAGTAAGAGCAAATTGTTGTCGAAGACACGAACATTGATGAATTTGAGTTCTGAATTCAAGAACTGTGAAACCCTAGATGATGAAAGCTAAAGAAAAATTGATTCTTTTGGTGTTTGTAGTTGACGGGTCAAAAACGAGTTAAAGTCTGAGAGCTCCAGTTCTCCTCCTCCTATGTGTCCTCAGCTCCTCCGTCCAAGATGCCAATGAGCTAAAAATTCTCAATTTCTGCAAAATTCGTAATCCTAAGGAACTTGGGAAGAAGATGACATATTTACGATTATGCCATTAATGAATTAATTATTTTAAAAAATCACGTACACGTAGAGATGTGTACATATGTACATTCTAAGTGTAAATGTTTATTAATTAAGTGTACATGTTGATGTTTGTGAAAACCATTAAAATCACCAATATATTATGTACACCACTTTCATCTTTTGTGTTTCCTGATATTTTGTGTTATGATTTTACACTTCTGAAATGTAATGTGTATAATCATGTTGCATTTGTACATTCCAATCCCAAACCATATATACAAAATTGCATTTTTTGGAGAAAATCAACATTTATTTTTGGCAATCAATGTAATGTGATTTTGCATAGTTTTATGTATTAAGATTGTCTGAAGTTGTACACCTTGATTTAGAACTAGTTATCTTGGATCATTTATCTACCACCCATGGGTTATGCTTTGTCATATTATATAAATCTTTCAGTTACTATCTTGTTTCATATTGTCACCTGTTACCAACAAACAACCAATTGATTGCATTTAGATTGAGCCAAATGACATGTATTCTTAGTGTTTGAAATCCCCTAGAGTTTGGATTGACACCTTAAGTACTACAACTACTAAAGGATTAAACTTATCTCACATCAGTAATATTACAACAACTCTCAAAAATATATTTTACATTATGCAAATGTACATTTATTTAATAATATGTACACGACATGAATGTACAAAGTCGACAAGTGCATACGTGTAAAATATACATATTATTTTTTAACGGATATTTACATGTACATATATGTTTGAGACACATGTTACATGTTCAACATGTTGTAAAGTTGTGTACATTCGTTAGTGTACATGTGTAAATTAAAGGTTAGTAGCGTATATGTGTCCAACAAATGTGGTAGTGTACACGACATGGGTGTACAAAATCACAATATACATTTACAAAATCACATTGTACATAAATTTACATGTATACATATATAAGGACAAGAAAAAAATCAGAATGTACATATGATACATTCCTCTTGTTGGAGAAACAGTTCTTTCTTATTTTGTGAAAAAAAAATTGTGTGTACATTACATTCAAATTGTACATGTGTACACTTAATTTTGTATTATACATCAAAGTGATTATGTACATCAAAATTTAAGACGAACATGATGTATAATCCAACTCTGTCCGAAAAAATCAAAATTTACATAATCAAAACAATTTAGACTTTGTTTTGAATTCTCATGTGACATTAATTTTGTGTACATATGAACATACAATTTTGAAACTTTTAAATCTATGTTACAAATTCGTAAATGTCTAATTGAATTTATTGTTGAGCTACTTGTAATATTTCAAAATAGTTTACATATGTATTGTTGTACATGTGGATAATGTAATTGTATGTACAACATATCATGTACATATGAATCATTTTTTTCATGTCTTTTAATGAGTGGCATTTTCGTAATTTTAACTTCATCTTTCTCAAAATCGATTAGGGTTTTCTGTAATTTCTCTCTATAGCCGCCAGCCATTATTTTCACCTGAATCATCCGTTTTTTTCATTTTTCTTACTTATTATACCTTTAAACTTGTAGAAATATGGTTTAAGACACTATTTCAAGCTCAAAATTACTCTGCTTCTTTTTTTTATTACTGTCACAACGCGAGGTAGATGAGTTGCAGAGCACGGCGTGGAAGAAGAAGCTTGGTCGTGTTGATTCATGGCGAAGAAACAGAGGAACCACAACCGTGTTCTTCATTTTGTTTTCGGTGGCAGATATGAAGAGATCTTATTCTTCATTTTGTTTTCCAGATTTTCTCTTGGGATTTTTCAGGATTTTTCATTTTGTTTTTCAACATCTTGTTCAGATTATTTACGATCATTCAACTTCTTCATTTTGTTACTTTTAGAATTATTTCTCTATTAGAGAAAGTGAAAAAAAAATGAGATTAAGAATCGTGGAACCCATTTAGTTACAAGAATAAACTTAATTAGCTTGTAGTCGTAAAAAACTACCTTAGGAACAATAACCGCTCTATCTTGTAATAAAAAACTTAAAACTGCCCTAACATGAAAATAAGTCTATTTTTAACGTCATCGCTAGAAGCCTAGCTAGTACCGTTGAGATAAAGACGCATGACGACATCTTACGTGCGAAGACACGACCGACACAAACCCACGTGGACCCCGCAGTTTAGACCTATAGGCCGTCTCATCGTACGGTCTCCGGTAAAACTTCAGATATGGTACGAACGCTTCACGTGATGACTTCTCGCCTCCGCCAACGTTTTTTTCCCCGCGAAAAAACATCGCCGGAGACAGAAAGAAAGAAGGACGTGGTGTTTTCCGGTACGTCTCCGTTTTCGTCTCCGGCAACGGCGTCGAGGGAAACACACTCTTTCTCATGCATGCAGGTTGTCTCGCGTCTATTAAGCCACCCGTCGCCGGAGACGCGAAAGACAGCGACCGCGTGCTGATCGGAGAAATTTTAGAGGCCGCGGTCGAGACGGCTGCGTTAAGAGGAGACGTGTCAGTAAAGGAAAGGTACCACGGCTTCAAGGAGTTATGAGATACGGTGAACGCGAATCTTGAAGAAGCTGAGCCACTCGCGGCCGCTGATTTAATCGATGATGCATCAAAACGTAGGGAAGCGGATCTAGGACATGATAATGACGAGGATGCTAATGAAACGTGGCTGATATCTAGCTGCTCGTCATAGTCCAGCGAAGAGATCACCGTCGTGAGCGTTGATAGCTCCACGAATGGACGTACGCCCTGTCAATTAAGTATGTGTATCGAGCTTATTCATGTAATAACAATTAGGAAAGAAAAAGTAATAACAATGAGGATGATTTATTGAATTATTGGAAAAAAAAACTAAGAAAAAAAAAGAATTATTGAAAATTATTATTTTACCTTCAAGATGTAAGGGAAAAAAGAGGGAGGGTCAATGATAAAAGCCTTGTAAAGTCGGCATGGATAATTATCTCCTATGGTTTTTAGGGTTGGTAAAAGCAGATTTGCAAAGGCAGAGGATGATCTGAAAAAGCCTGTATTAGCAAGGCAAAAAAAAAAACAAAGAGAATATTAATCAAGTGCCATTAATAATTAATTGTCTATCAGGTTTGAAAACAAAAGTTTAAAGATGTATTTTAGCAGAGAATAAAATTGTACTTCTTTTTCCTTCAAAAGAATGAAAACTTTAAAGGTGGAATTTCAAAAAAAACTTTTGTGCAGGAAAAAAACATATATCTTATAAGCGTGATTAGAACCGTATTTTACTAATTATTCCTTTTTTTACTTTTATGGTAAAAATATTGGTGTTTGTAAACAAACATATACGACTTGAGTAAGTCTTAACCCAACATGAGCAAAAAAATAGATTACATTTTATAACCAGCTGACTTTTTCAATTTTGAGAAGTAAAATTCCAAAACGGGATTTCTTTTTCTTTATGGCTGAGTAAACTACTCAAGATTAAATAGATAAGAAGCTTTTTTTTAAATGATTATTAAAACTACTAAAACTTTTTCCATAAAGAAATATTGGAACGATAATGAAGAGATTTGGACATTTACGGTGAGTAAATTACAGAGGAAGTTCAACGTTGACACATAAAGGGACACTTTGGACATCTGCATATACATATGTCCGAAATCACACTCTCCGACAAGCCTCGATCCAAATTAAGAGAGAAAACCAAATAGACCAGACCCAGAAGATTACCGTTTAGTACAGACCAACCCCACGGGCGGATATTTGGAAGCTTACCAGAGACAAAAATGTAACTTAAACTACTACTAATGCTTACTTGCATCGAAGAGAAGAACCACGCTCCGTTCCGCGTTTCTGGACATGCTCGATATCGCAGTCTCCATCGTGAACGCCACTAAACGCGAAAATCTGAAAAAGGAAGAAAAAAACGATTTCAACATTCTAAATGAAAATTAATCTGAATATTAATGTGAAAAGAGTGGATGGATTTATTAATTAATCTGAACTTACTGCTTCTGAGTACGCAACTTCTGATAATCGTTCTTGAAACGGAAAATCTGTATATCAAAACCTTACCCTTGTTATCATTAACATTTAATATTATTGCCATTGGAAGATAACAATAACGAGTATGAATAAATTACTATAACGGGTCTGAAGTCTCCGTCATGGCCGGCGATGTAAGCTACACCGTCGGAAAGCTCCGTCGCGAATTCCTCAGCCCCTAACCTCTCTTAACACACATAAACAAAAAGCAATAAACAAAACAAAAACGTACTATTTTAGGTTGAGATTTTATAAGTAAATCGAAGAACATACCAATCTCAATGCTTTGTCTCCAAGAAAGACATGAAAGTAGTTGCTTCGCAGCTCTTTTCACGTTGTCTCCTTTCCCTTTCAAGAATCTCTCCACGCACTCTTTGTTACAGAACTTCTCCTAAAACAAATATAAAGTTGGAAGCTTTATTCATGGAATATACAATAAACATGCAGATATATTTATTAAGAGAAATTAACTAAACGTACTTGGTTAAGAGTGAGAGGAGATTGTTTTCTGAGTAAATGAAGAACAGTTTCGACTTTCTCATCTTTCTTTCCCATTTCTTGATGATATGTATATCTTTGTTCTGTTTTCGAAAGAGTTTGTGAACAGAGCAAGATGATGAAGAAGAGCCAAGAAAGAAAGAAGAAACTGACAATGATTGTTTATGTGTGTGTTACCGCAAGTGTCTTTCTCGGAGCAAAAACCTTTGTAGTTTCTCTCTGTCTATATAGAGTCTAGAGAGCAAAAAAACAGAGACAGTATGTTGTGTTATTGAAACGGTTTCTGCCAAAAACAATGTCGGAGGAGTTATTGGCTGATGACGTCGTTTTTGTGAAAATCATTGGCGGTATCTAACGCCGTTAAATGGCTCCCCTTTTGTAAATTAACCTCTAAACTTCAATGAACACTTGCAATGTATCAACTTCTCAACGAGTCAAAATATTTGTTTATTCCATTTAAGAAACAACTAAGTTAATCTTTCAAAAATTAAAGACTTCCTTTAGAGTAGTTATCTTGCAACAATTTCGAGTGCAAACCAATTTCTTCAGTGTCTGTCTCGTCTCAGATGATTACTTAATCTAATTTGATTTAAGAAACATACCTAGTCCATATATAGTCTAACGTCTATATGTAACATAGCTCACGTACTTACAATGATCGACGGTGAGGTTAGCCAATTTAATGTTTTTTCCGCAATAAGAATTCTGATCAAATATTGTAGTGAACCGTGTTAGTGGAACTGATTTCAGATTGAAAAAGATCTAATCATACGGTGAAGATGTATATTTCTGAAGTGTTTTGTATTAGTTCAGAAAGTAGTACAAAAATAGTATATAGATTTGTATCATGAAAATATGGACTATAATAAAATTTGTGCACTATGATGTTTATATGTTATTTTATCTTGGAAAAAGAAAATATATCTATTATGGAAAAATGAAAGGCTTTAATTGGTGATAATTTATTTGAATGAAAAAAGAATAAAATGATGAATGAAATTTCAGCTGAAAAAATGAATAAACATAAACATATGAATTTCTGTTCAATACGTTCTTCATCAATATTGGAGGAGGAATTTTTGCTTTATAATTTTTTTCGTTCATTAGGAAATTAGTATATTTGTTTTTTTTTTATTTTAGTGAATTTGAAAAAAAAATATGTCTTATACTTTATACATTTTATTTTCTAGTTTCATCTGTACTTGCACATAACTTAGTGAGAAGAATAGCATGAAAATTTCCATTACAAACAACAATAAAAATATGTGCAACGTAACCTTATTAAAGTTGTCATTTACTTTGTCATCGTATCCAGATATATTTAAAATAAATAATACTTAGGTTCATCCCTACGATGGTATGGTTAAATTCACATCACCATTATAACCTACCAAAGTGCCATGTAAAATTAATTAAAAAATGTAACAAAATTAAAAAATAGATGACTGAGAAAAACTACACCGACGTTAAGCCGTCTGCAAAACCCAAAATTCTAAAAATCAAAAATCTAAACCCTAAACTTTAAACTCCAACTCCTAAACCCAAAACTCTAAATTCTAAACTCTAAACCCAAAATCCTAAACCCTAAACTCTAAACTATAAACTCTAAACCCAAAATCTTAAACCCTAAACCCAAAACTCTAACCCTAAATCCTAAACCTAAAACACAATCCTAAATTAAACCCTAAACCCATCACTTGATCATGGTTCGAGTTCATGTTTAGAGTTTTGGGTTTAGGGTTTAAGATTTAAGTTTAGAGTTTAAGGTTTAGAATCGATGGTTTAAGGTTTATGGTTTAGAGTTTTGGGTTTAAAGCTTAGGATTTTGGGTTTAGAATTTGGGATTTAGAGTTTATGTTTTAGAATTTTGGGTTAGATTTATGAATTAGAGTTTAGAGTTTTGGGTTTAGAGTTTAGGATTTGAGGTTTAGGATTTAGATTTTAGATTTTTAGAATTTCGGGTTTTGCAGCCAGCGTTATCGTCGGTGTTTTTTTGAGCCATTTTTTTAGATTTTATTATTTTTTAACTAATTTTACATGAGACTTTGGTTGGTTATAAAAAGTGAGGTTAATTTAACCATTCACGGTAGGTGTAACCCAAGTATTGTTCATTTAAAATAGGGTGAGTCATAAGCCTTGTTTTGTTTACATGTCACTTCAATATAAAATTGTGATTTGAAATTAAATGTTGTTTGTTTGTTTATTGCAGGATTATATGATCGGTCCTAGATCATATAAATTAAAACTTAAAAACGTTTTATTTTATGATACTAAACAACGATTCAATGCTAATAAACGATTTGCGAATGAATTCGAACAATATTAAAACTAACAATAACTTATGACTTGTGATTGAATAACATGTCATAGGTTGCATTGGCATCACATCAATTGATAAACGGTAGTAGTCTTCTTAACATGTATAATTTCAGTTTATGAATAAACCTGATAATTTCCAAAAAGACTAATAAGAAAGAGCGGACACAAATACAATTTCAAAGTTTATAGAGATATAATGATCCAATTTTTTTCATCTAAATAATAATTATCCGATTTGATCTGTAGTTACCCAAATATTCGATGTCTGAATATCTGAATTTTTTTATATTTTAACCAGATATACGATTTATATAAATAAATTAAATTAAAAAAATTAAAAAATAATATAAAATAATGATATTTTTTACTTTTTAAAATTCTAATAGCTAAAATAATCAATTTAATAAATAAAAGATGTTGTAAAAATTATATAATAGAATTATATAATTTATCTATATGATTTTGTAAATATATGTATGTATATTTATATAATAGATCGGAACAAATATTCATTTTTAAAAATATTAGTATTTATGATTTGTTTCATTTTTTATGAATATTACATGTTATTATTTGATTTGTTTTGTAAAGCTGCATATATTCAAATTTTTCAGATCAAATCGAAACGGATAACGAATCATATCAAAATTTATATAGAATTTTTTTCTGGTCCTACCAATAAGACAGTTGTAAAACTTATATAATAGAATTATATAATTTATCTATATGATTTTGTAAAGATATGTATGTATATTTATATAATAGATTGGAACAAATATTCATTTTTAAAAATATTAGTATTTATGATTTGTTTCATTTTTTATGAATATTACATATTATTATTTGACTTGTTTTGTAAAGCCGCATATATTCAAATTTTTCAGATCAAATCGAAACGTATAACGAATCATATCAAAATTTATATAGAAATTTTGCCTGGTCCTACCAATAAGACAATCTTTCATTTATTTTTTTTCTACTCCGTTAATATAGACTAATACTACAAAAACGCAATGAAATTTGAATGAATATTCAAGCACCGTGAAGACGTGAGCTAGATTTCAACCGAGTAAAGAATCCACTCTCTTTATTTTTGAAAATCCAACATTTTGACAGAAATTTTTGATGTGACTAATTGTTTACTACTGTCTTCACTCCTGCAATGTATAGTTGCGTTGCAGTTGGAAGCTGTTGTACCCAATGTCCTCCATCCGGTTAAAAGTAAAATATAAACAGTTCTTTTCGTATACCAATAATGAACTAGTTCAAGTGACAAAACCCATCAAATCTTGTAGGCTTATTTTCTTTGATCCATCTTTTTTCTATTTCTTTTTTTCCAAGATGGGTTCAGACTCTAGATCTTACTCTGTAAAATCTTCTTTTATTATATGATACTAGGTGCATAGTCTCCGCACAAGCGCGGAGTCGGCTACATTATAGGTGTATTGTATAGTTTTGTTTACGGAATTTTATTGTTTTTTTTCTATAATGTGATTGATTGGACTTTGGATATTACATAGGTGTTGATGAGTTTGATATAAGAATGAACGACGAAGTCATATGTTGATATTTTTATATCTTATATGTTCAAAGTTGAGGGTGATGGAACTTGTTAGTGTTTACTTAGGTAGTTGTTTGTATATAAATCAAATAGTGCATGGAAAAAGATAATAAATTTGGATTTAAAATGTTAGGGTTTCAAAATAACTAGGCCTTGAATCTGTGTTTTAGTCTAATACTAAAAAAACTGTTAGGACTTCAACTCATTTTTTTCTCTATCGGGAATGTGGGCACTAATTTCCCGATTCATGTAGGTAAAATTGTTTTTTAGTTTGTGAGATTGAAAAGCGTAGATTGATTTTAAGCATGATTGATGAGAGGTTTACTTGCATCAGCTTCGTCTGCCGTGGGTGTTGAGTTTCGTCGGCGCCAGATGTTAGACATGCAAGAGAGAAGATCTGAATATGTTAATTTCGTATTTTATTTTTTCTTCTCTTGTGTTTTGTGGGTTCCACTCTTTGCTCAGGCTGTACAAAAGATGAAGTCTGGCTAG
>NC_027748.1:31996066-32000565 GCF_000695525.1 Brassica oleracea var. oleracea | reverse complement strand
ATCGAATATTAACTTACCTTTTCATCGAGGTTGGAAAAGAACCGTGATTCCCACAAACTCTCTGTCTTTCTTGAAGTTCAGGGAATCCCAGAAGCGGAGGAAGCCAGAGGCTATGCTCTGACTACTAAGACCAAGACGGAGAGACTCGAAGGTTGAGTGACGGACGCTGGGACGCCGGTTTGACGAACTGGAGAGGCAGAGAGAAACATTTTCTAGAAGATGGTTAAAGCTAAGAGGAATCAATGAGTTTTGTGGAGATGCAGATTGAGTTCACCGGTGAAAAAATAGATTACGAACATACACACGACGCAACTCTGTAACTCAGACTTGTTTGAGACAATGATGAAAAGAACCCATATTAAACTACAACAGTTTACAATATAGGTTAACCATAATTATTGCAAACTTAAGCTTTTCTTCATATAACGTGATGAATCCCATTTAAAAATGAAACCCATAACACACTTGTAGGTCCGACCCTCAGAGAAAGCCGAAGAAGCAAGGGCTTCCGACCTTTATAAATATATATTAGGTTCGACCATCAATGTACAAAGGTATCAGTTAGCTTAGTGGTATAAATGTTGGTGTTTATATCCCAATAACCCGGGTTCAAGCCATGAGCTTGACACTTTTTTATACTTTTTAAAAGTGAGGCCCACAAAACAATGACACTGATCTATTATAATATAAATTTATAATTTAGCAAAAAAAAAAAAACCTAGTAAATTACTTTTGGGTGGTTCAAAGAACAGAAAACACATAGATACATGTTAATTGTTAAGCTAGTGAAATTTTCATTTTAATATCGATTATTAAACCATTTTGTTTCCCCTTCAAACGTGTAGCTTTCTGTCTTTATAGTAACTGTATAATAAGTGTTGCATTAAATTGCCGTATTGTGTATGAACCAAAATTCTAATGTTTACATCCATCTTTATTAAACCTTAAACTCTAGTTTTAACGTGTCAAAGGCAGAAAAACAATGGTTGAATAAATATTCTGAAATAAAGAGACCGTTGTCGCCACGGAGGTGACTTGCTCGTATGTGATTATAGTGTTCGAAAAATTACAAATGTATCCAGTAAAATCCACATGGCAAAAGCAAAATAACTCAAAAGCTAGTTCACGTGTTTGTTTCTAGTGTCCACACACCGACAAATAAAGTCAAAGAGATAATCGATGATCTCTCCTGTATCAAGGCATAAAGAAAATCGTTAAAGAATGTGAAAATATAAAATAAGATTGTTTGAACAGCTAGGTTAGTTATAATTATCAAATAGACGACTATGTAGTAGATAGACAGCTTTAGTCTATATCTTCAGAAAAACAAATATTTAATGTGCCTGTTTAGCCGATGTATATATTAGATCTGTACTTGTGAAAATTCCTCTATGCAGTTAATCCCTTAGAAATTAAGTTTATTATCTAATCTTTTAAAATAGAAATACAAAAAGAAAATGACCCTCAATTTTCCTGAATAATTACGTACCTATGCCACTGTTTTTAAACTCTATCGTTTTATGTTCATACCATATCAATTATTTTGTTTTTTTATCAAACCGTATTTGACGTTCCCTAGCCCACAACTTTCGGCAGTGTGGTTTGGAATAAAATCAAAAATTTTGGGCTTATTATACATCATGACCCAGATCATAATGACAACTTATAGTATTCAAAATCAAACCGGCTTAATGATTGGTTGATTTACATCGTAGCAACAAATCAAATAAACTTAGTGGTTAACAACTAAATAAACCAATTATTAAGAAACGTGCAACAAATCAAATAAACTTAGTGTTTATATTTAGGCCCATAATCATAATCCTATATTTAGAAAACTTTTTTTTTTTACAAAGGGCTTTTTATTTAGAAACTGTTCCCTTTTTTTTTTACATTCTTCTTATTTTTGAATGTTGTTTTTTTTAACTTGGTTTCATTATTTTATTGGTCTTTCTAAATAATGTATTTGTTTTTAAAATCTCAATACAAAATTTAAATTTTATATTCGACTTTTAAGCAAAATATTTATAATATAATTTAATAAAACCACAAGTATACTTAAATCTCTAATACTTTTTTTTACCAAATAAACTAAATAAAAACACAATAAAAAAAACCACAATCTCATAGTTTTATACATTAAGGGTCTAAATGGTGATCATTATAGGAACATTAGGAATGAGAAGAAAAAAAATGCAGAAGAATAAAATTATAGGAATGAAAAGAAAAATTATTCCTTACAAATTTGTTCTAAATTTCTCTAGAATAAAAAAATGAAAAGGAACTAAAAAGAATAAAAAAGAAAAATTATTCCTGGAAAACGGTAAAAAAAAATAAGAATAGTAAAAAATGCATTATTCCCTTTTATTCATTGGTCACCAGTTGGACCCTAAGGCTAATAACATTGCCAAGACGCACCGATGTCAAAAAACATATGAAACTATAACCTAATGAATATAAAAACATATGATTACGAAGAACAAACATCCGTGCGGGTCAAAAACTAGTAAAAATTGATTAAGATGTCAATTTTTAATCAAGATATATCCATTTATAATAACCGTGCTTATAATATCCAATACAATATACGTTAACTAAATTAACTAAATGTTCACTACTAGTTCTGTTCCTAAATGTAAGATGTTTTAAAAAAATTTGATGTTCCAATATATAAGATGTTTTTATTTTTCTAGGCAACTTTTTACTTTATTAAAAACTGTGCAACCAATCATATTTGATAATCTATTTTGTAATTGATTGAATAACATTAATTTATAGTTTTAATGATACTTTCTATACAAAACAATGATTTTTTTAATATGCGTGTTTTTACCTAAACATCTTATATTCAGGAACATAGTGAATATATATCATTTCGTTGACGTGTTATCTAAAATTCATCAAAATTTTAAATTAACTGAAGGCAATATAGGATTTCAATCGACCTCTTAATTTTTTTTGGAAAATTATATTTGAACCTCTTTTTGTTTGTTAAGATGAATTTTTTTACCCACTTTTCAAAATTCAAAATCTAAATATCTGATTTTATTGCATCGATGGTCCTCACTATTCCATATACAATGTGGAAGTGGTGGGGATAAACAAAGTGATTATGTAATTATGATGATTAATCATTAAGGTCACCTTGAATGAATTTGATTTTAAGAAGTTAACAAGGTGAGACAATTTTGTGAGAAATAGAAAATTTCAGTTTTTTTGTTATTTAAAAGCGAAAATGTACTTGATGAAAGCTATTAATATTTTGATATATAATTTGAATGGATAGTTCAGAAGTGAATGTATACTTTTTCGACAATTTAAATTTTGAAAGCATAAGTTGATGTTTTGTATTCAATCCAGAGGGGGGGGGGAGGGGGAATTTGGTCAAAAATTCACAAACCTGAACGAATCACTTAACTAATACCACATATCATTTAGTTTAGACTAATCTCATAACATTGTAAATCATAATATACGATTTATTTTGATCGACTAACAAAAGTTAGTCCGATTCTATAAACTCTCTTAAGTCTCAAGTCTCAAGTCTCAACTGGTAGAAAACATCATTTACTGTTATTTCTCATCTACTGTTATTTCGCGACGAGAAACAATTTAACTTAGTTAGGCACCTAGGCCTTTGATGGGCTTGCTTGTGGAATCTACTCATTCTAACACATTTAATTTTGGGCTCTTGAAACACAAGTTTAAACTTGAGTTTATTACTCAACTAATAATTTTGGGAATTGATTTTAGTTCAAATTATTCTATATTATTTAATAATCAATTTAAACATTTTCAAATGTATGGTTGTCTCTAATAAAAAACTATAAAGGTCACTCAAAATCATATGCTGGTTATTTTCAGATGAGATTTTTAATATATCGAAAGTGAGTTTGATGAAATTTGAAGCATACAACCAGTCAACAAACACAACTTTGTGCTTCTACTTTTACCAGACATTGAATATTTCGGAAAATACTTATATAATATAGTAAAACACCAATTCACTTGCATGTTAAAATCAACAAGACACGAATCTTTTAAACATATCAAATCACGTTTAGATCAAATCTTCCTAAACTACAAGCAGAGGAGAAAATACCGAAACTAATCTATTATGTGTTATAAAAGTAGTGGAAAAGTCTATATTTATTTATAACATAGAGGTTCTTTATATAAGAGATTACACCGTCACAGATAAATGGAAAGAATACAAATCATAATCTCTTGGTTATGAGCCATCCACAATTGTCATAGATAAATGAAAAGATTACAAATCATAATCTTTTGATTATGAGTCATCCACAATCTGGTTCATAACACTCCCGCTTGGATGCCATAACCATTTAGAGCTTGTAATGTGCTTTAATGTTGTCTCATTAAAACCTTACCAGGAAAGCCCGATCGAGACAAAACTATGGTGAAGGAAAAATAGTACAACACACATTATTCCCCCTGATTTGGACATTACTAAAGGTCCATTGGACCTCTCCAATTTT
>NC_027748.1:31993801-31994336 GCF_000695525.1 Brassica oleracea var. oleracea | reverse complement strand
CAAATGTCTTATGATGGGGTATGTCTGGCTCTTGACCCGTTAATAATTGTGATATATGATATCTATGCTCACTAAATGGCCTGATGTGTATTAATTTAGGTGCATGTAAATTTCATGTGGCCCAAGCTGTGAATGAGAGTTTTGACCTCATAAGTTATGGTTTATCAATCAACTATTTGCGTTTTAAAAGATTTCGGCCAAGCCGTTCTTGGTATGGACATGTATCACAGAATTGTCCACACTTACCCCCATGGACATACCATAATTATTTAAACGCTTGGGACATATTATCTAGACATATAGTCTTTATTATGAAAAAGTGGCTCGTAGCCGTTTTACTGGTGATAGCCTAATGAGTTTTCCTTGTGTACATGTTATACACGTGAGATTCTTTGGGATAACTCTTCTTATCTTTTAATGTGTGCCTTTTGAATATCAATTTTCGCATCATGTTTGGACCAGGATGGCCAATCCGGTTGTGCCATAAAATGTATATTTTCGCAGGCTTTTAGCTTCTATCATACTGATCTATGCA
>NC_027748.1:31993305-31993507 GCF_000695525.1 Brassica oleracea var. oleracea | reverse complement strand
TAAGCAGACAATGTAATAAAAATAAATTCAAGGAGATAAAAATCAGAAAAATCATACAAGCAAAACAATCACACAAGTTTGATGTCGAAATCAGCTTATCAACTTAATTCTTTTAGGCAATCATAAGTCTCATATTCCATAAGATCATCTTGATCATGTTCGAAATTATTTTCACCATCTTTATAGACCAAGTGGGTTTCAG
>NC_027748.1:31991421-31993196 GCF_000695525.1 Brassica oleracea var. oleracea | reverse complement strand
TGTGGTTTAAAGGATATACCACGGCCACTGCCTTGACCATGGCTCAAATTGGGTTGATACCCACGGCCTCTGCCATAGTGATTCCCACGGCCAAATGTGTCATAGTGGCCATGGCACGTCCTTTCCACCCTCCACGGCCATGACCGTGTGGTCTATCATTCTGGACGTGGTTATCTTTTTTTTTTTTCTTCTGCGGCCTTATTGGTATCAGGTAATGGGGTTAATCCAGAAGGTCTCAATTCATTGTTTCTCATCAGTAATCCATTATTTTGCCCAGCTAGCAATAGACTCATCCACGGACTTATAGTCCTGGATTATGGGATTCCTCCAATCAAATAGGGTCTTTCGTAATAACATCGTTCTTTGGTGATCATATCTCGATTTTTAACTCTGTCCAAAGGTCTAGAGAATTCTCTATAGTCAGATACTGATGTTTGAGACTCTTAATAAGATGATGACTAATAATTAATATTGCTCTGTATAAAATTTTTTCATTGGCATTATTGCCTTTATGATACATTCACCAAGTCTTTTTGACTTTAGGATAATCTTTGTATCCAATGTCCACCGTAAATAATTATCTCCAGAGAGATTTAGGGAAGCAAAATCCAGGTTGATTTTTGACATCTCAAATTATATATCACTCAATATTTTGGTATAGTTTTCATGCAGCCTTACTCTTAAAAACAATCAATTCGGATTTCAATCTTCTGAGGACAATGAGACTATCAATCTTAAAGGCATTTAATCAATCAGTCAATTTCTACCAAGTCTCAGCAGTACTATTTCTATAGGCTGATTTTAGCAATACTAGAATATAGATTTCAAGCATGAATTTCAATGAATCAGTTTCAAGGCTGATTTTAGCAATACTAGAATATAGATTTCAAGCATGAATTTCAATGAATCAGTTTCAAGGCTGATTTTAGCAATACTAGAATATAGATTTCAAGCATGAATTTCAATGAATCAGTTTCAAGGCTGATTTTAGCAATACTAGAATATAGATTTCAAGCGTGAATTTCAATGAATCAGTTTCATGGCTGATTGATTAAGTATCCGAATTTATCAAACCTCAAAAACATATAATCAGATCAATCAATTTAATCGAACTTAGCATACAATCTTAAACCTCAAGACATTAGATTTTATCATGAATCTATCAACCTAGCATACGGATTCTCAATTCTCAAAGACATCCAAATCAGATCAATATAACCTATCATACGAATTATTTAGGGTTTCCATTTAAAACATATCAGATTACAAAACTATCAATCCTAGCAGATGATATGAAACCTCAAGAATTATGCAATCAGATCATTCGGATTTTAAACAAGTAAACTTCAATCAATCTATCAACCTATCGGATTCAATCAATTTTTTAACAGGCTGGTCGGTTTAAATAATTTTAAATCAGATGAATAATTAACCAAGCAGGATGAGAAAATAAATTTATCAATTTAACGGTCAAACAATTCTAGCAACATAGCATCAGATTCAATCAGATTTAAAACCTCAATGATGAAAACCGAAAACAATTTTGATTTCAAAATATTCGATTAGGATTTTAATATGTGATTTGATAATTATAGTATAATTACTTATATTAATTAGGGTTTATAGATATAGAGTTTAGGTTTATCGGATTTTAACTTGTAAAAACCGATTTGGGGTTTAAATCATGTAGGAACATGATTTAGGGTTTGGGGTATCGAACTTTTAGAGCTTCGATTTACTCAATTAGGATTTTTGATCTATTACCCTATGGTTTT
>NC_027748.1:31990474-31991087 GCF_000695525.1 Brassica oleracea var. oleracea | reverse complement strand
GGATCAGGAACGCCTTGGGCTGAAGCTGATCGGGGACGCGAGCTGGAGCAGATGCGGAAACAAGAGACGCGATCGGGGTTTAGGGTTCTTCGGATCGCCGGCTAGGGTTAGGGTTTTAGGGTTTTTCGATTTGGGTATTAGCTTAGGGATTAAGAGTTTCGTGCTGATAACGTGTTATAAAAGTAATGGAAAAGTCTATATTTATTCATAACATAGAGGTTCCTTATATAGGAGATTACACCGTCACAGATAAATGGAAAGAGTACAAATCATAATCTCTTGGTTATGAGCCATCCACAATCTGGTTCATAATATTATGCAAAATGTTTACTATTTTTTGGAATTGAGTTGTTTAAATCAGAATCACTCGTTGGAAAGGAAAAGTTAATTAGACATAAGAACAAACTTCTTTTGAACAAGTATATACTTATACTTAGGCCTGGGCATAAAATCCGGAACCCGAAATCCGAACCGAAAAACCTGACCCATTATCCGATCCGAAACGTAAAAATACCCGAACGGGTCTTGTAGGGTGGTACAAAAAATATCCGAACCCGAAGTGTTATTAACCGAACCCGAACGGGTAACCCGAAAAATCTAAAATTAATAGTCA
>NC_027748.1:31975113-31990369 GCF_000695525.1 Brassica oleracea var. oleracea | reverse complement strand
TAACCCGAAAAATCCGAAATTAATAGTCAATATAAATATTTTGAAATATATATAAGTATTCCAATTATTAAATTCAATATTTGTGGTAATATTATATATAATAATAAATATTAAAATTCTAATAAATGCTTTAAGTACACAATTAGTTATAAATAAGTATTTTATAATTTGCTCATCGAAATAAAAAGTTTACTCTCTATAAGGCAATACATATTGTTTACAAATGATGTTTGTTTTCATGCTTGATTTAACATTTTATTGTTATTTTATCAATTTTATATGTGATAGATTAATTTTTATTTAATTTAGATGTTTTTCTTTATGTTTTACTTCAAAAATTTTATTTTTTACTTTGGTTATATCCGAACCGAACCGATATAACCCGAATCCGTACGATATATGATTACTTTATGGGTTTTATGATGCAATACAATTTTGAACCGAACCCGAAGTGTTATTATCCGAACCCGACCCGTACTAATAAAATTTTAGTGTGGGACCTAGAAGCGTAAACCCGAAAATCCGAAAACCCAAAAAACCCGATCCGAATGCCAACGGGTACCCGAACGCCCATGCCTACTTATACTTAGAGACATCGATTCCAGAAACCTAATGTGTCTAGAGAAATCCTCTCTAGCCCGATTCCCAAGGTGCGTCGCTCAGATGAATCTCCTCCGCTTCAACGACGTCGCTCTTTCCCCTTCCCTCTGAAGCAGCTCTGCTCCCTCTCCATGGTCGTGATGTTGACTTCCTTTTCGTCACGGTTCAGACCTCCTCCAGATCCGCCTCATCCAGATCCGCTGCTGTGGTCGTTGTGTAAGTCTCGTCCGTTTAAAGCTCGCTTCCTCATCGTCCCTCCAGAACCTCCAGAATCCCCAGACGTTCCCTTTTCCCTCGCTCCTCCCCTTCAAACCATCGAATCCTCCGTCAATCCCGTCATCTTCCTCCCTCGTTGCAGCTTCTCCTCTGAGGTTCTTTGCATCGACCATTGTTTTAACTGGGACTGTTTTAGTGTCATTTGGAGTGTGTGATTCTACTGCTTGGTGCAGATCTCAACACAGTTCCTCTTTTCAGCTCGAGCCACAATTTATCTTTGCAGAAACCTCCTCTCTCTTAGTCAAGCTTTCGAAAGGTATTGTCTCTGTTTCTTTGTGGAACAAGTCTTACCTGGATGAACCTTGCCTCGTTTTAGGAGTTAGTTGTCTCGAGATGAGTCCTTTACCTCTGAATGAGGATCTTGCCCTCCCTTTAAATCTTCTTTTACCTCAGTTTGAGGATGTTGCAAGCGATCAGTCTTTACCTCTATATGAGAATGTTGCAAGGGATCTGTCTTTACCTCTATATGAGGATGTTACACTGTGTTCTCCTCCTTTAGTACCTCAGTATGGGGTTGGTATTAGAACCTTTGTCTTGTTGGCTTTGGTTTCTATGGTTTCAGGGATTAATGCTTCTAAAAATGGAGGTTTTGGATGGTGTATCCATGGTATGGATGAAGCCCATGACTCTCAAAGCTCTTCTAGGGTACTATATGTGGTCTCAACCCTTGCAACTGAAGCTTTGACGTTGCAGGTGGCCCTTCCTTCAGCATCATCTGCTGGATTTTCAAAGCTTCAAGTAATTTCAGATTCTATTGTCTTCTTCTCTGCCATGCTTTTAGAAATGGATTTGAACGAGATCGCAGGTTCTCTCTTTACAAACCTTGCCACTCTCTTCATTCCTTTGTCATTTAACATTTATCAGTGCGCGACATTATGTTTGGTTGTTGCAAGTGCTATGTATGTGTTCTTCAGACTATGTTCCTCTATTACTCTATTTTGAGATATGAATGAAAGAAATCTTTGACAAAAAAAAAAAAAGACATCAATTTCAGTATCCATTTGGATCGTCTACATAAACCATTACTTTTAGACCATAATTGGTCTATATAATGGAGAGCGACCCAAAATATGATCGTTCATACCTAATAAAAACTTGTCTATTTTGGATGTCCATAAACGTCCAAAAGATTTATAATTTTTTTTAAAAAATTTTTCTGTTGAAATCAAGAAATTATACTTTTTTAAAAAAAATTACGATTTCCTGGAATAACTGTATAATTCTCTTAGAACCGTGTTTATGAGTCATACAAACCAATTTTTTTTTTTTAAGTAAGATTATCTATTTTCGTGTATGTTTGTAGAGACCAGGAAAGTTGGTGTTTGTGAGATGGATTTAGAAAGAAGGAAATGGAAAGATAATCGACGACTTCTAAGGCACCCTAACATTACCAAAGCTGTCTCTCCACATTTGTCATTTGCTTCAATATTTACTCTTTCTTCATTTTTTATTTTAATTATTCTCAAGTAAAATCATTTTTAGAGGTTGGTCCAAATTGGTGCATCTTTAACAGGAATCAACAATTTTGCAGCTTACCGAGATTGGCCCACGCACTTTTTTTTTGCGGGGCCGAAGACCGTATTAATTAAATACAAAACATTTAAGTATCATTGCTTCATTGATTATTTTAAATTTATCATGTCATAGTTGTCAAAAAAAAAGTTGTAAAAAAAAAAAATTATCATGTCATAAAAATCATTAACCACAGACAATTTTAAT
Organism: Brassica oleracea var. oleracea; assembly: GCF_000695525.1. Lineage (NCBI taxonomy): Eukaryota > Viridiplantae > Streptophyta > Magnoliopsida > Brassicales > Brassicaceae > Brassica > Brassica oleracea. The sequence goes on along the minus strand of NC_027748.1, from coordinate 31,987,774 downwards.
TCTCGTTGGACCATTTCCAAAGGTTCACCCTATTTTTTTATTCTATAATAGCGTTGTGTTATATTCTAATGATACTCTATTTTAGAGTGAAAAATAGAGTGATAAAACAAAAAACAACTTACTCTATATATAGAGTAAACCCATTTTTTACTCTATTATAAAATGAAAAATAGAGTACTATTGAAACATTTTTACTTTAAACTCTATTTTATAATAGAAAATATAGTGGAGTTGGAGATGTCCTTAGAACTTATAAACAAAAGCGAATATACTATTTACACCATTTCCAATAGTGTCCTTCATATTTTCCTCAAAATGAATTAAATTCATTTTAAATTTGAATTTTGTTCCAATGACATCGTCATTTTTTTCTTCAAAATTTAATATATTAATTTTAACTTTTTATTTATTTCTATTTATTTGATAACATTTAAAATTATATTCGCTAATTTTAAAATATTAAAATTTCAACTAAAATTTAAATATATTAAAATAAAATATTTATCACATTAGTAAAGTTACATAACCCCATATAAAAAATAGAAGATTTATTTAAACAGTACTATTTTATGTCAAGAATTGTTATCTGTTGTGTTAAAATTATTTATATTGTTTTTTTAATTTTGGTCATAGTTATGTATTCTTAAAGTTATTGTTTATATTTTTATTTTATTATATCTATATATATGATTATTGAGTTATAAGTTTTATAATTAATTATTTTACTAAATTGTTATTTAGAATCATGTTTAAAGTTTAATCATTATATATATATATTAAATTAAAAGTTTTAAAAGTAATATTTTGTCAAAATTTTAGGGATTATTATGTAAATAAAAAAATTTAACATCAAAATAAGTTTGTGAATAGTACTATTACATCATCATATCCTCATTTTCCACTTAAAATGAAGTACCATTAAAAATAGTTTTCCTCATTTTTTAATATTTTCTCTCATTTAGATGCACCATTGGAAATGTTATTAGCAGTAATTTAGCTGCAACGGTTATGTGATTTTCTGAAAGTGAATTTGATTTAACAAATTTATGATTTAAAATGATATATCAAAATATTGTAATCTTGTCAAATGTCATGTTTTCCATTCTTAGATCATATACCTGGATTTGTTTTTGGGTCACCAAGAAGTTTTTTCTTAGTTCACCAGTAAGTTTTGGATTAGATTCCATGGTTCCTTCGAGCCAAATACCAAACAATTAATTTTATATATCTTTCTTCTCTGGATCCGAATCACTGGAAAACATACATACGCTATATGTTCTCTCCAGTGCCGTGCGAAGGTTTCATGGGGCCTACGGCAATTTTGATTTTAAAAATGGGTTTTCAAATTTTTTTGTGTATGTTTTACAAATAACTGAATGATAAATATTATTAATATGTTCATAATTAAAGTCAAAAATAGCATAAACTGAAATGTGTACAACAGTCAAATTTCATACATACATGCAAACAGTTATAACAACAATAAACTAGGGTGTTGAATATATAAAATGGGGCCCTATATTTTGATTTAATGATAGGGGCTGAGGCTGCTGCCTTTTTTCTATAATGGTAAGCAAGACTCTGGTTCTCTCTGGTTATATGATTTTCTGAGTTTTTTAATGAAAATATGATTTCTGATATGAATACCATCATATAAAAAATGAAAATGAAAACTGGCTTTTGTTTTTGTCGGCCAAAACATGGTTATTTACCTAAGAAACATAAAATTAAGACAAACATATCTGTATATATTAATTAGCTAAAAGAAAAAGTAGTCAAAAAATCTATAGAGAAAAGAATGTTCTACTTATGCTAATACGTTACAATAAGCGTATAGGCAGGCACATAAGTAATGAAGCATAACATGAAAACATAGAAGGTGGCAAATTCATTCATACAATATATGAATATATGATATAAAAGAAGTGTGAAGAGAAAACATGATAGGTGAAATGGGATAGTTCTTGAGGTACAAGTGAGCTTTAAAAAGGATAGAGAGAAAGATGTTTGACAAACACCTAATACCAAAGAGACCCCATCACGATAAAACATCAAGTCACAGTTTCATCATTCTTCCTCTATATTGCGTTATACTTCATCAAAACTCATGAACAGAAATCTAATAAACTACTATATTTTATCAAAGCTGGGATCCATGTGTCACGGTTAAAAGTTTTGAGACTTATTTAATAAGAAATTTGTATGGTGAGATAAAAAGAAAGGAAAGGGAGATGGAGATGGTGGCTTGGGGCATACTTAAAAAAGGAACATATAAAACACATTGATGTGGCTACCTCCATTCTCCATTATCCAAGGTGGAGCACTGTTATTGGGTAGTTTCTTCATTTGGGTCCATATATGTTTTTTTTTACTGAAGGGTCCATATATGTTATTTATGTACATATATGTATGTACCTATATATATAAAGATAGTGTAATTAATATTTCATACTTGCAAGAGCCTCAGGCACTGTATGAGAAATGAGGTGGCTCTGTTCCTTCTTCTCTCCCTTGAAGAAACTATGGGTTCGCGTCAATTCTGCTCAAAAGAAGAGTACGCTCTCTCTCTTTCTCTCTTTCTCTCTATACACATTCTATATCTTTCTTCCTGCATTATGTATGTGTTCACATCTATAACATATATTTGATGGCCGAGTTACGAGTACTCCCTTTTTGATTTTATGGAAGAAAACTATGAAAATGAGTTTTGTTTACAATATGAACTTATATGTCTAGATCTATCTATATACGTGTGTGCATTTCATTGTGTTTATGTAGAAATATTGATAATGTGCAGGAAGAGGATTATACATATTATACGAGGACGTGAAGTCATGTCCATACGAAGATGTGCATGTTCTGTGGTCTATACTCGTGGAGTCTCACCCACACACTTAGCAACCCAAACAATAAAACTCCATTCATTATTGATGCGTAGCTTTCGTTTTGGTTCAGCGAGTTTATATATGGAATGTTCATGCTCAAGGACGAAACAAATGAGAAACTTGTTAGCGACATGATTCATATATATGTTTTCTCTCACTTGTACATAATAATATAAATACACAGAGATTCTCTTTCCCATAAGGTTCATGTTCTTTGTTCTATCTCGCAACTATATATATGTATGTACGGTTCTCTTTTGAGGTCGTATATATACACATAAATATCATTATACAGGTTGCATTATTAGGAAAATAATAATTTAGATATGAGCAAAGATATGCTTTTTTATAATTGGTAGACATAAAAAGCTAAAGGTTGATGGGGAACAGGAGAGAGTGAATAGAAGAAGATGAATTGTCGTGAAGATTGTTGGCTTGTGTCGGTTGGGTTGTATTGACGTTAGTTGGACTTTGGAAAGTTGCGGTTCATTTCATTTTGCATATCTTATTCGTTTAGAGAGAAAAAGTTGAGCACAAGCCAAAAAGAATGTTATGAATGATAATTTCTTAGTTTGATAACCAAATGAAACCAGACCTTTCTACTGGCATAAGGCCACATTAACCGTCGAAGGTGCGGATTACATCGATTAAAATATTAATTCCAGTGCCGAGAATGTCCATGGTTCGAGAATTTCTTAAAATTGCCGTAGCTGATACTGTTTTTATTGCTTTTGTTAAAAACAATGCAGCGAAAAGCAAAGTGTTACATGTACTTAATTAAGAGAGATACTACAGTTTAGCAGACGAGAGAGAAATCATCTTCTAAAAGATAAATACTTAATTAACACATGTAATTATGTGACAATTAGATCTAAGTGAGACATAACTAATAGTAATATGGTGAAGTTTTCTTGATTGCACCAAAAACGAGTATGCTTTGGTAAGCTGCGTGAAGTTGTTATTTAATTTTTCATGTTTTTAATTAATTTTCCATGTTTATATCAGTAACATTAAGATAATCGCTGAAAGAGATCGATGTTTGGTCGCCAGTGGAACATTTGATATTCATAAAGCTCTTTGGTAACAAAATCTAAAAAGTGAAATACAGACGATTCAAGAAAAATACTCCATACTTCCATACTCCACATGCGACTAGTTGATCTTCATGCTGGATGTAGACCAAATTTTTTTTTGGATCAAAGTAGAGCAATATCTTTCTCAATCTTCACAAGGAAAAATGAGATACGGAGTCCATATACAAATACTAGACGAGCTTCATAATTCATTGAAATAAAATGATACATACTATCATTGTTATGTAGATGTACGTTCGACCAAATTGAAAACTTTCTATATATCTACAGCTCTAATTTTTATCTGACTATTGAAGACACCTATAAATTTTAGAACTATGGTATTGTCGGTTGTTCACCTCCTTTCTAGGTGGTCAACAATTTAGGAAAATCGCTTTTCTTTTATCAAACAATTTTAGTTTACATTTAATAAGAAAATCACATTAATTTTCTAACACAGTTCTTTTGCATTTTTTTTTACTCTTCAAGAAATTTTATGATAAAATAGACTTATGTGATTTATAGACAAAATTATAATTACATGTATCACTTCTTACAAAAATAAAACTACATAAAGTATATGTGTTTGAGAATACCTGAGCTTTTCATTGTTTTCTCTGTTGGAAACTCAGCGAGTGTTATGTATTTGTTTGCAGACAAAGGCTGGCGATGCTGCTTGAAGAGTGGTAGTATTTTGGATCCATATTGTAATGTGATAACTTGATTGTATTCATTAACGTAGATGTACAATATATACTGAGTACAATACACAACTAGGTCTAGAGTATTTACATAAGTAGTCCTCATAGTCTCTATCTCTTACATTCCCCCTCAAGATGGAGGCAGGTGTGTGACTCCAATCTTGGATGATAGCTCAGTAAAGCGCGGTCCTGAGAGAGGTTTGGTCAGTGCATCAACAAGCTGGTCCTTGGTGGAGATGTGGCTCACGCGAAGGATGCCTGACCGGACATTATCGCGGATGAAGTGATAGTCTAGAGCAAGGTGCTTCATGCGGGAGTGAAAGATAGGATTTGCAGAGAGATATGTCGCTCCCACATTGTCACAGTAGAGAACAGGAACCGTCGGTAAGGAAATTCCGAGATCAGTGAAGAGAGAGAAGATCCATCGAAGCTCAGAGGCAGCATTGGTGACAGCTCTGTACTCTGCCTCTGTCGAGGATCTCGCTACGCCTGTTTGTTTCTTAGACGACCATGATATAGGATTGTTGCCAATATAAGCGATGTAGGCATTAGTGGAGACGTAGTCATCAAAGTCACCTGCCCAATCAGCATCAGTGTAAGCATGGAGAGTGAGTGGCGATCTTCGGCGTATGAGAATTCCATGAGTAGTGGTGCCGGCGAGATAGCGTAGCACACGCTTGACCGCTTGCCAGTGAAGCTCAGTCGGTTGGTGCATGAATTGGGATAAGCGGTTGACAGCAAAAGCAACATCCGGCCTGGTGAGAGACAAATATTGGAGACTTCCCACAACCCGTCGGTACTCCGTTGGGTTCGCGAGACGATCACCTGAGTTAAGAGAGAGTTTTGGAGTTGGCGCCATAGGTGTGGAAACTGGTTTGGCCCCTTGCATATTCGTTTTCTCAAGTAACTCCGTGATGTATCGTTTCTGCATGAGATGCAGACCTGATTTAGTCTGGGTAGCTTCGATACCAAGGAAGTATCGGAGTTCACCAAGATCTTTAATGGAGAACCGAGACGCGAGGCTTGAGACGCAAGTCTGGATGATCTTGGTGGAGCTACCAGTAATAAGCATGTCATCGACGTACACGAGAACATACGCACAGTCATTGCCCACACGGAGTGTAAACAACGAAGTATCCGCAGTGCTATTTGTGAATCCAAGTCCGAGAAGGTGTTTACTGAGTTCCTGGTACCATGCTCGTGGGGCTTGGCGAAGACCATATAGCGCTTTCTTTAACTTGCAGACATAGTGTGGTTTGTCTTGATCAACAAAGCCTTGAGGTTGGGCAACATAAACCTCATCATGAAGAGTTCCTTGAAGGAACGCATTGTTGACGTCGAGTTGTCGGATAGGCCAAGATTTGTTGACTGCAACATTCAGGACAGAGCGTATTGTAGTGGCTTTGATCACATGACTGAAGGTCTCAGTGAAGTCTTGACCTTGTCGTTGATGAAAACCTTTGGCAACAAACCTCGCCTTGTACCTATCAATCTCACCAGTGGGTAAATATTTGATTGTGAAAACCCAATGGTTGAGGAGTTGGTGTTGCAGAGACCTGTGGAGAAGGTGAAACAGAGTGTTCTAGAGAGTTCATACCTGTCACTGGAGATGAAGAACCAGAGCACGTAGGCGACTCTGAAGGAGCTATACGAGATGACGCTGTCGGGATAGGAATAGGTGTGGCCAGTGGAAAGGTTGGTGGAGCTGGTGGTTCAGCTGGAGGAGGTTGGCTAGGAGGGGTTGGGACAGAGAAGGGAAACTCGGTTTCCACAAAGCGTACATGTCTCGATGTGTAGACTCGTCCAGAATCGTTGTGGAGACAGAGATAGGCGCTTTGGATCTGTGAATAGCCAATAAATACGCACGGTAGAGATGGGGATTGGAGCTTGTGATTGGTATAGGGGCGGAGCCACGGATAGCAAAGACAACCGTAGACTCGGAGTTTGGTGTAGTTGGGCTGTTGGTTGAATAGTTTGTGGTAAGGGGAATCACCATGCAGAACCGGCGTAGGCATGCGATTGATGAGGTACGTAGCAGTGGAGAGAGCATAACTCCAGTAGGTTTTGGGCATTGACGACTTGGTGAGTAGGGTGAGACCAGTCTCAACGATATGGCTGTGTTTGCGCTCGGAGATTCCATTAAGTTGAGGTGTATGAGGTGGAGTGGTGTAGTGAGTAATGCCATATTGCGTGAGGAAGGCACAGAGAGCAATATACTCGCCGCCATTATCAGAGTAGAGAGTCCCTATCCTCTGTTTCAGTTTGTTCTCAACCAGCGATGTAAAGGCTATGAAGGTCTCTTTGACTTGGAATTTTTGTTTGAGTGGGTAGAGCCAGGTGTAGCGAGTATAGTGATCGATGATAACGAGATAGTACTTGTAGTTATCTATCGATAAGAGGGGAGAGGTCCAGACATCACTGTAAAGATATTCAAGAGGATAAGAAGAAGAGATTGTGTTTGTATAGAAGGGAAGTTTGTGACTTTTATTGGGCAAACAATCAGTGCAAGAGACAGGGTCTTTCAAAGTGTTTGAAACTGGTAAAGAAAAATTTGCAACAAGAGATTTTAAAACAGAAAGGGACGGATGGCCAAGTCTCGAATGCCAGGAGATGAGGGATGTTTTGGGCGTAGGTGAGGCGAAGAGAACGGTTGCGAGTTGGGGTGTGACTGGCCATTCGTATAGCTCATTCCTAGTCTTGCCTTGGAGCAACGGGGTTCCCGTGCTGAGGTCCTTCACCTGAAAATGAGCAGGAAAGAATTCAACAGACACTTTGTTAGTGTTGCAAAGTCGATAAACCGAGATCAAGTTCTTTTTAACATCAGGAACACAAAGAACTTCGTTAAGTGTTAGAGGGCGCATAGCAGTATTAAGAGTAGTGAAGCCAGAGTGAGTAATATTCAAACCAGAACCATCGGCAATGGTAACGTCTTCACCTCCCTGATATGGCTGATGCAGCGCCAAGTTGTTGAGATCAGCTGTTAGGTGATGAGTTGCTCCGCTATCAAGGAGCCAATTTGCTGCATTGTAGTGTGCAGGAGCTGTAGCCATGTTCGTGCGAGGTTGCCACGGTGCATAGGAGGACGAGGCAGCGGAGTTCTGGTGGTCACAGCCAGATTGCTGGAGTTGAGGGCATCTGCGAGCACTGTGACCGAAGACACTGCAAATTTGGCATTTGCCTTGATAGCCACGCGAAGCCTGCTGCTGATTACGAGGGGTGAACTGCTGCTGTTGTTGCCAGGTTTGCTGAGAGCCACAATTGTTGTAGCGGCGGTTGTTGTAATAGTTGTTGCTGTTGGCTCGATGAGTAGCTGCATTCGCGGTTACTGGAACTGAAGGCACAGCGGTTGTGATTTGAATCGTAGCTTCCCGGTTCCTTAGTTTCTCATGAACTTCAGAGAGGGATGGGGCTAAGTCGCGGCCTTCGATCTGATCAGCTACAGTTTTGTATTCTTCAGGTAAGCCAGCAAGAAGAAACTCAATTTGATCCTCGTGATCATAGGGTTTACCGAGGAGTGCGAGATGATCGAACCGGGTTGTTAGTCCTTGAAAGTACTCATCAATGGTTTTGGTGCCCTTTGTCCAGTCCTTGACTTGTTGCTTGATTTGTTTGACGTGACCTCTACTAGGTTTAGTGTACGTCTCAGAGAGGAGAGACCAGATCTCAGCAAAGGTGTGAGCCGTGGAGAGGATCGGCTGAATAGTAGGTGTGATTGCACCTAAGAGACCACTGAAGATGAGACTGTCTTGTCTCTTCCAGATCGAGTAGGCCGGGTTTGGGACCGTGTTACCGTCAGCAGTGATGGTTGGGGATAGAGGAGGGACCGATCCATCGATGTGTGATGCGAGATCATAGCCGTTTAGGAGAGCCGTGACTTGGCGACTCCACATCAAGAAGTTTGAAGAGGTGAGTTTGGTAACGTTGTTCATATTGATATTGAGGATGGTGGGTGTTTCAGAGATGGTGATGGTTTCATGTGAGGTTGCCGGAGAAGACGACATGTTTGTCGTGAAGAAATTTGAAAGGAGATTTTGGGCGGCTGAGTGTTTTTTTTTTAGGTTTAGGTATCGAGAGGCTCTGATACCATGTAATGTGATAACTTGATTGTATTCATTAACGTAGATGTACAATATATACTGAGTACAATACACAACTAGGTCTAGAGTATTTACATAAGTAGTCTTCATATTCTCTATCTCTTACACATATGTCCATTTTTGTTTTGTTTTCAATCAGAATAGGGCTAAAGGGTAAAACACAGTTTGCGGACATTCTGCTTGGCCTTAAAACTCTGAACCAGAGTTTTTCCTGGTTCGGTTTGTTTTCTCCAGACCGAGATGCGATCCATCGTTGGTATATCAAATCAAACAGTCTTACATTTTAAATCTTTTCGGTTTCAAATTCTGGTTTGACCTTGTGCAGGTTTCACTGGAACTACTGGACTGTGGTTAAAGTAACTTCAATTGAGATTTCATAACATGAAGTTTTTTTTCATTATTTTCAGTAGCTCAAGTGAATTTTTTTTTATGGATGATATTAGTAACTGTAATGATATTTACTAGATCTTGATCCGTGCAACCGCGTGGGTGTTTGATTTTAATTTTATAAACGTTAAAAATATTTTATATCATTAATAGAAAATACTTTTAATATTAATTATATTTAAATGTTTATATGACTATTTTAAATATGATAATTTTATATTTTACATGTTTGTCACCTAATTAATTGTTTGTCACATGTATATGTAGATTCTTACTATTTGTTTTATTAGATTTGCGTTTAATTATAAGACAACTTAATATATATATTTTCTTATACATGCAAAATTTAACTGATCTGATATTTTTTTTGTATTTAACTCATATATTATTTAAATAGTATCTAAAAGTATAAGTGATAAAAATAATTTATGAATTTACTAATTTATTTTCATTTATGACAATCTTTAAATATTCAAGTACATCGTTTGATGAATAAATATGTTACTATTTTAGATCTTCTGGAAATTTTTAAGTTAAATGTATATTCAATTAGTATTGATACTTAATGGTGTGGAGTTGTTATTTAATTGAAAATATAACTTGATTTCGTGTATTAGGAGTTTTTTAATTAAAAATATGGAAAAATGAAGATTTTATGATATTTTAAGATAATAATTTCTTTTATTGGTTAATCAATATTTTCTACGGAATATCATATTGTTTCACTTAGGGGTGGACGTTTGAGCATTCATTCGGGTTCGGTTCAAGTTTATTCCAATTTCAGGTTTTTGGGATTGAAATTTTTATTTTCATTTGGGTATTTATAAATTTTGGCTCGAGTTCGGTTTACGTATGGATAACTCATTTAAATTCTTTTAAAAATTTAAATTTATATTTACTTTAAATTTATCAAAATTTAAACATAGAAATTAATATATTACATATTACGCTAAAATACCTAAATTTAACATATAAATTGGTTTACCTTGAATATTTTGGATCGATAATCAATATATATTTTAAGTATTTTCATTGATTTACGTATTTTTGGTTATTTTAAACATTTACTTTTAACTATTTATATATATTTTCACATATTTTGGACAACTTTAAAATATCCTTTATATTTTAAATATTTTTATATACTAAAATCTAAAAATAAGTAATATATTTAAGTATAAAAATCTATTTCTGATACATAAAATATTTTGGGTCGTGTTTAATTTTGATTTTCTAAATACCAAAAATCTGAACCAGTTTGGATGTTTAATAAAAAAAAATCGGGTTCGGTACTACTTTTTTTGATCGGATTCTGTTTGTTTCTTTGGATTTGGGTTTTTTCCCAACCCTAGGATTCGGATTAGGAGTTTTTGTGTCAAATATAAAAACTAATACCATAGGCTTGAATGCTTTAAAAATAAAAGGAAAAGAAAATGAGGATTTTATGGTAACAGATAATAATTTAGTTGCTGTAGGTTTGATTTATTAAAAGTAAACAAGCCTAGATTGATTATGTGAATTTGAGAATAACTGATTTGTCAATTTAAAATAAAATAGAACACATTTATGGATATGTTTTAATAGGTAAGATTTACTTGATTTAGTTTTTTTTTTTGGCAACAAACGGGATTTACTTGATTTAGTTATGCTCATCATTTACTGTTAGAATATATATTTAAGATACAACATGAGGATTTTATGGCTGATTTATAAACAAAAGTATTGATCTTATGCATGGAAGTATTTTTGCTTACAAATAACTATGATTTATCAAGAGATTTGTATATTAACACAGATAATTAATTAACCATATACATATAAAAATAAATTAGATTGGGTTAAAAAAAATTTACATTGATCTTAATTAGCTTGTTGAATATAATTATTACTTTGAAGCTTTTCTATTTTACTTATTGATGTCTTGTTCTTTTAATACATTTCATAATTTTTAACCTACAATCTATGCTTCTTTAGCTTATTACTCTAGTAATTCATTCATTATCTCCTTCTAGCCACAAACAAAAAGAATATTACAAACAGTAAACGTGGTGCAAGCCTATTTACTTTTTATCCCAAGTTTTTCTTCTGATTCCACCATGTTTGCTTTCTATCTATCTTTTTTTTCTTTTCCAAAGTCTCTTTGTTTTGATTGAATCTCCAGCAATGCAAATTGAAAGAGTGTATACTTTTCCAAATTTACATTCGATCAATTGAGATAATCGCTATTATTTGTCTATCAAATTCTAGAAATATATAATAATAGCTACAAAAAGTTTGTGGAGGAAGGAAAGAGATCATGGTCCATGGTTAGGGTTCCTAGGAGTTGAACTGTTGTTCCAATTTTTTTCTTAACATTATTTGTTTTGATTGATTTTTTAATTTTAAAAATATAAATTACATGGTATATTTTGATTGGTAACGTGATGGTGTTTTTAATACCATTATATGTGTTCTTTGAGTTAATTCTCAGTTCTAATTCGTACTTATTTGATATCATTACAGGTTTGGAGCAGATGAAAGAATAAAGAAGAGAGTGCCATGAAAGAGAAGTCATTTTGGAATATCTAACGCAGAACAGCCAGTCGGATCAATCCGAAGATTGTTCCCAAAGAGAGCAAGCGTCTGACTGTTCCTGACTATTAAGGAAACCTCCAAGGTTTCAGGGGTTTGCCCTAGATTTTCTCTTCTTTCTCTTTACCACTAGCGCCTTCATATAAAAAAGCCTATGCTATCATTTCTAATTCCTTACGCTAGTTTTACAAGAGACCTAGAACTATTTTGGATTTAACAACTTGTAAGGGAGAAGACTTCATCTCTCATTTTCACGAGAAGATCATCCTGAACCCTTGTCTTTCTACTTTATTTTATATGCAGTATTATTCAGAAATCATGTATGTGTCATCTTGCTTTATGATTGAGTAGTCGGCTAAGCTTGCATAGGTTTTAGGGTGTCAATCGAATGAGCTAAACGCAAATAAGTGATTTTAATTGTTCTTCATTCATATTGCTCTTACAGCTTGCATTGAATTGATCACTTAATGTTCGATCTCTAGTTTAATCACCTAGCTAACCGCTTAGGAGATAAATTGATATATATTGAATGAGCTTCATATCCCTAATCAGTGAGAGTGCATATTAGGTTATTAAGTGAACTAATCGGACCTGATCTCTAAGGCTTGCTATCACGTCTTGTTCCAAGTGAGAGCTTAGGACTCGAGAAACGGAACAAGTCCGCGATAGTGGATTGTTCTAGCCAAGTGATCCGAGTTCTAGACTGCACCTCATTGCACTTGAATAGTTGTTTGGTTTCGCATTGACACCCGATGAACAACCCTAAGCCGGTTTCATTTAAATCGAATTTGAATCTCTAGGTATTTTAGTTACTTGCATCACCATTGATTTTAAAACTCCCACTTGTTTCCCAGCTTAATATTGAACTCATAAGAGTAAAGAGTAAACTGGTCCTCTGGATTGAATCTCAAATATTACAATTACCACTGTTAACTTGACAGTAGCAA
>NC_027748.1:31972056-31974452 GCF_000695525.1 Brassica oleracea var. oleracea | reverse complement strand
GATCAGCGTTCCTGAGCCACTTCTACACGAAGTCTAAAACCGCGGCTCTACAGCACATGATCTCCAATTTCAAGTAGAAGTCTGATGAACCTTTTCATGAAGCTTGGGAGAGGTACAAGGAGTACCAGAGAGAGTGCCCGCACCATGTGTTTGACGATGACTATATATTAGAGGTGTTCTATGATGGAGTAAGCTATGAGTTTCGAAACACCCTTGATTCTTCGAGTAATGGAGACTTCATGACTCAAACCACACCTGGTGCGTTCGAGCTGATTGAGAACATGGCTTCAAGTTAACTAAACAAGAATAAGGAGCATGACCGCTCGAAGAGTGTGAACAACATAGATGATCTCGCTGCAAAGGTGGACCAACTGCTTAAGGGAAACCAAAGCCAAGTGTTCATAATGGAAGAAACAGCTCATGAGAAGAGTGCCGGTGACCTGGCGTTTGATACTGAAATATCAGGAGACGATCAGCAAGAGGTGAGCTACGTGAATGGGCAAGGATGACAGCTCAAAAACTACCACCCAAACCCTAACATGAGGAATAACCCACAACTTTTCTGGCCTAAGCAAGACAAACCAGCTAATCCTGCACAGAGTAACCAAGGTCAGTATGTCGGGTATCAAAAGAACTACCAACCCCGGACCTATGTTCTAAGCCAACCGCAGAACAATCCGCCTAAGGTGCAGAAACACCAGAACACTCAGCCAGCTACCTCCTCTCATGTCGCTGTTTCGCAAGATGAGACAAAAGCTATGTTGCAGTAGCTGCTCCAAGGACAACAGCTCCAAGGGAAGGCTCTAAACCAGGTTACTACCGAGATCAATACCAGAATGAACCATATGTTCAGCGATTTGAGCACCAAGTACGACAATGTCGCTAGTCATATGAGACAGATGGACATTCAGATTGCTCAGACTGCTGATAGTGTCAAGAGGCAACAAGGTACTCTACCTGGGAAAACCGTCAAAAACCCTAAGGAGTGCAATGCGGTTGAGTTTAGAAGTGGAAAGCAACTGTCTGAGCCGGTAAAGAAGAGGTTCACTGCGGCTGAGAAGGGGAAGCAGAAAGAGTCGGAACAACCCCCAACCGATACCCCGACAACTGAGAAGGAGAGGGAACCAACAGTTGGAACCAATTCGCCAGGACCAGAACAACCAGCTGAGGCTGTCCGCCCGATCCCAGAGCATGTTCCTGCTCGCGAATACAATCCTAAAGTCCCTTACCCTGTTCCAGCAAAGGCTACTCGTAAGGACCGAGAGGAGATGAAGTGCAGAAAGATGCTGGAGGACCTAACCGTCCGACTCCCCTTGATGGATGTGATCCAGATGATGCCCTCCATGCGCAGCTTTATGAAGGGATTGATCTCAGGAAAAATATCAGAGGAGAGCGAATTCATGACTGTCTCTAAGGAGTGCAGTGCCGTGCTTCAGAACATGCATATAAAGAAGCGAGGAGACCCTGGCAAGTTCGTCCTCTTTATCCAGATTGGGAAGACAGTTTTCTCATGCTCCTTGGTTAATCTGAGATCCAGCGTAAACCTCATGCCCTACTCTGTAGCACGACGTCTGGGATACACGCATTTCAAACCAACTAAGATGTCCTTGGTGTTCGCGGATAGATCAGTTATGTCTCTGGTTGGTATTCTAGAGGATCTCCAAGTAAAAGTCGGGAACACCTCTGTTCCAGCAGACTTCGTAGTTCTAGAGCTGGAAGAGGAATCCAAAGATCCTCTCATCTTAGGAAGACCGTTCCTATGTACTGTTGGAGCCATCATTGATGTGCGGCAAGGGAAGATTGATCTCAATCTAGGGGACATAGTCATGCAGTTCGAGATGGATGAGCTGCTGAAGAAGCCAATGTTGGATGGACAGACCTTCGAGGTGGATGAAGGGATTGATCCGCTGCAACCTCGCGGCGCGATGATCGAGGAGATTCTTACAGAAGATCCACTTGAGCTTGCACTAGTAAGAGCTGAGGCCGAGCAGAATGTCGAGAACATTGACACAGACGGGTATGCTAAGATGCTTGACTCCGCAAGGAGTATGGGAAGAATGGTGGCGAGTCTAATTCTGGGAGAAGAAAGCAACAAGGACGAGAACACTCCAACTAGAGCGACCCCTTTACCGAACTCGCTTGTTCCGCCAAACCTACCTTATGATCCCTGGAGCGAGTTGAAGGCTCCCAAGGTTGAGCTAAAACCCCTTCCCAAGGGGCTCAGGTACGCTTTCTTAGGTCTGAATTCTTCTTACCCAGTCATTGTGAACGGTGAACTAAATAATTTGGAAACTGCATTACTTTTGTGTGAGCTTAGGAAGTATCGTAAGGCATTAGGATATTCACTAGATGACATACATGGCATCTCACCTGATTTATGCATGCATAGAATACAC
>NC_027748.1:31970964-31971933 GCF_000695525.1 Brassica oleracea var. oleracea | reverse complement strand
TTCATGTAGTACCTAAGAAAGGTGGGATCACTGTTATCACAAATGAAAAGAATGAATTGATCCCTACTAGAATAGTGACAGGACATCGCATGTGCATTGATTTCAGAAAATTAAATGCAGCCACTAGAAAGGATCACTTTCCACTTCCCTTCATTGATCAAATGCTTAAGAGATTGACTAACCACCCATATTACTGTTTTTTAGATGGTTATTCAGGTTTCTTTCAAATCCCTATCCATCCGGACGATCAGGAGAAGACGACATTCACATGCCCATACGGAACGTACGCATACAGAAGACTGTCATTCGGCATGTGCAATGCGCCAGCAACATTTCAGCGCTGCATGATGTCGATCTTTACTGACCTGATTGAAGACATTATGAAAGTTTTTATGGACGATTTCAGTGTCTATAGAAGCTCCTTTAGTGTCTTTTTGTCAAACTTGTGCAGGGTACTCAAAAGGTGTGAGGAGAAACATCTGGTGCTCAATTGGGAGAAGTGCCACTTCATGGTCAGAGATGAGATTGTTCTAGGGCATAAGATCTCCGAGAAAGGCATTGAGGTAGATAAGGCAAAGGTCGAGGTGATGATGAGCTTGCAGCCACCAACAACTGTGAAAGCTATCAGAAGCTTCTTGGGTCACGCATGGTTTTACAGGAGGTTTATCCAAGATTTCTCAAAATAGTGAGACCACTCACCAGACTGCTCTGCAAGGAGATCAAGTTTGATTTCGGCAGTGAGTGCTTAGCTGCGTTCCATACGATCAAAGGAGCTCTAGTCAGCGCACCTGTTGTACAACCGCCAGACTGGGATCTCCCTTTTGAGATCATGACTGATGCTAGCAATTTTGCAGTTGGAGCAGTCCTTGGGCAACGCAAGGATAAGAAACTTCATGTGATCTATTACGCAAGCAAAACCATGGATGATGCTCAATGCAGATACGCTACGACTGAGAAGGAACTCTTGGG
>NC_027748.1:31969338-31970842 GCF_000695525.1 Brassica oleracea var. oleracea | reverse complement strand
TTGAGGTGGATTCTTCTTCTCCAAGAATTTGATCTCGAGATAAAAGACAAAAAGGGAGTCGAGAATGGGGTTGCAGACCACTTGTCCAGAATGAAGATTGAGAACGACGCAGCTCTTGATGAAGAACACACATACAGAGTGGAACACGTCAACGCGATTGGTCTGTGCTTCGCGGAACAACCCCTGAGCATAACATCCGATTGTTCTCGCGTACCGGAACAACCAGTAGCCGCGATCCAAAAGCAGTACTCTCACCTCTCCTGGTTTGCTGAGATTGCGAACTTCCTAGCTGCTGAAAAGGAACCACTTAAGTTCACTGGAAACGAGAAGAGAAAATTCTTAAGAGACGCGAGGCAGTATGTTTGGGATGAACCGTACTTGTACAAACATTGCAAGGATGGCATATTCAGAAGGTGTGTTCCAGAGGCAGATATTCCATGGATTCTACATCACTGCCATGGTTCTTCTTACGCAGGCCACTTCGCTACATTCAAAACGGTTTCAAAAATCCTTCAAGCTTCCAAAATCCCCCAAGCATGTTTCTGGTGGCCAACTATGTTCAGAGATGCTCACGCCTACATAGCTCGATGCGATGCATGCCAGCGACTTGGGAACATCAGCAAGAAGAATGAAATGCCTCATAATTACATTTTAAAAGTTGAGGTGTTCGACTGTTGGGGAGTCGACTTCATGGGACCATTCCCTCCATCCTTCAAGAACGAGTACATCCTGGTCGCCGTTGACTATGTCTCCAAGTGGGTAGAAGCAGTGGTGAGTCCCACTAATGATGCAAAAGTTGTGACTAAGATGTTCAGCTCCATCATCTCTCCGAGATTTGGGGTGCCTAGAGTGGTCATTAGCGATGACGGAATACACTTCATCAACAAGGCATTTCAGGGCCTGTTGAAAAAGAATGGGGTGAAACACAAGGTGGCTACCGCTTATCACCCCCAGACGAGTGGACATGTTGAATTTTCCAACCGGGAAGTCAAGAACATTCTACAGAAAACTGTCAATACCTCGCGCAAGGACTGGTCGCTTAAGCTGGACGATGCTCTCTGGGCCTATAGAATAGCCTACAAAACGCCACTAGGGACCACCCCCTATCACCTGGTCTACGGTAAGGCTTGTCATCTTCCTGTCGAGCTCGAATACAAGGCTGCATGGGCGGTCAAGTTACTGAATTTCGACATCACGCCAGCAACTGAGAGGCGTATGATCCAAGTTCATGAGCTGGAAGAGATAAGACACCTCGCCTATGAGAGTTCCAAAATTTATAAGGAGAAGACCAAAGCCTACCATGACAAGCGAATCATTGCCAGACGTTTCGAACCAAATGATATGGTCTTGCTCTTCAACTCCAGACTTAGGCTGTTCCCAGGCAAGTTGAAATCTAGATGGTCCGGACCCTTCACCATTAAGGACGTCTGCCCTTACGGAGCTGTTGTGTTGCTGGACAGAATAGGAGACGAGTTCGTCGTCAATGGTCAGCGCATCAAGCATT
>NC_027748.1:31967201-31968283 GCF_000695525.1 Brassica oleracea var. oleracea | reverse complement strand
ATAATCTTTTAACCACCTCGTGCTCTAACTTTCTTATCCAGTGACCTTAGCAGTGATGAAAGACCCACACTTGGACCTGGAACACCCCTGACTTATCTCATTTGATTCTCCATAAGCTCTCAACCGATCAGGTTACACTGGGTAGACTCAACTCCACCTAACTTGAACCTAATCTTGACTGAAATTCTTCTTGTTTTGGGCACTAGATCAGGGAAACGAGACTTACAATCAAGACTTCTTACTCCTTTTACCGATCTTGCTGATCCTGAGTGGCTAGCTCATCTTTAGTTATTTCCCACCTTGCGCCTAAGCCTTTATTTTTACCCTCATGCACTATGTTTTTCAGTGTCATATGTGCAGATATGTGCAAAAGGGTCGGAGAGGAAAGGATCGACGCAGCCTCTTACTCGTTAATGCCATACACTCAGAGAAGAGAGATCAAGCATGAAAAGAACAGTCGATGAGACCATGCTTTAACAAGAGAACAGTCTATGAGTGCATGTTCTAACCAGATGAACAATGGCGACCAGTGAGAAACAAAAGAATAGACTACCAGTGGCTGCGAAACATTTATTATGTTACCTCTCCCTCGCAACCCCATCACCTATAAATCAAAAAAAAAAAAAAAAACTCAAGAACATTGGGAAGGTTGAGCAAGGAGTTGGTACCAATTTTTGGAGGAGTAGGCAAAGGAAGTCAAGAACTGAGGAACAGTCTCACGGTTGATCCGAAGGAAAGAACAACTGCACCCATGAAGCAGAAACGAGTAAGGGCTGTGGACATCAATGGATCCGTCATCTCCTACTATTTTGCGCGATATCCTGCATCCACTTAAATTTGGTAGCCCCTAAACACTTTAAGCTCCACCATGAAATAGTATGTTCCTTACCTAGCCCGTCTACCCTGAATTGTAACTGTGATGAGGAGCTCACGCTGTTCTTAATTGAATTTAAGGAGTTTTGTCTCGATAGTGTACCCTTTTTCAGGTATGTGATACAGAGTATGGAGCTGATTTTTGAACAGCGATCGTGGGTGTTTTGGTAAGGGTGTGTGGTCTGAGTCTACAGCTTGTATGGTTCAGA
>NC_027748.1:31958556-31967036 GCF_000695525.1 Brassica oleracea var. oleracea | reverse complement strand
CCTAATTCGTGCTTATTTGATATCATTCCAGGTTTGGAGCAGGTGAAAGAGTAAAGAAGAGAGTGCCATGAAGGAAGAAGTCATTTTGGAAAATCTAATGCATAACAGCCAGTCGGATCAATCCGAAGGTTGTTCCCAAAGAGAGCAAGCGTCTGACTGTTCCCGACTATTAAGGAAACCTCGAAGATTTCAGGGGTTTGCCCTAGATTTTCTCTCCTTTCTCTTTACCACTGGCGCCTCCATATAAAAAAGCATATGCTATCATTTCTAATTCCTTACGCTAGTTTTACAAGAGACCTAGAACTATTTTGGATTTAGCAACTTGTAAGGGAGAAGACTTCATCTCTCATTTTCACGAGAAGATCATCTTGAACCCTTGTCTTTCTACTTTATTTTATATGCAGTATTATTCAGAAATCATGTATGTGTCATCTTGCTTTATGATTGAGTAGTCGGCTAAGCTTGCTTAGGGTTTAGGGTGTCAATCGCATGAGCTAAACGCAAATAAGTGATCTTAACTGTTCTTCATTCATATTGCTCTTACTGCTTGCATTGAATTGATCACTTAATGTTCGATCTCTAGTTTAATCACCTAGCTAACCGCTTAGGAGATACATTGATATATATTGAATGAGCTTCATATCCCTAATCAGTGAGAGTAGATATTAGGGTATTAAGTGAACTAATCGCACCTGATCTCTAAGGCTTGCTGTCGCGTCTTGTTCCAAGTGAGAGCTTAGGACTCAAGACCGATCAGCAAAGGCAACAAGTCCGCGATAGTGGATTTTTCTAGCCGAGTGATCCGAGTTTTAGACTGCACCTCATTGCACTTGAATAGTTGTTTGGTTCCGCATTGACACCCGATGAACAACCCTAAGCCGGCTTTCATTTAAATCGAATTTGAATCTCTGGGTATTCTAGTTACTTGCGTCACCATTGATTTTAAAACTATCACTTGTTTTCCAGCTTAATATTGAACTCATAAGAGTAAAAAGTAAAATGGTCCTCTGTATTGAATCTCAAATATTACGATTACCACTGTTAACTTGACAGTAGCGAAGATTCATTTTTAGTGTATCATAAGGTGACTTGTGTTTTAGTATAGAAAGGATATAAAAAGTTTATGGCATATAAATCATTTTGTTTAGGTATATTCTTATACTGTAACAGATTTTTTTTTTTCAAAATTGGTGGCTTAGGCTAGAATCGATCGTATCGTCAACATTATTATGAACCGGTTAGGTACAATTGTTTTTTTTTTAAAATGAAATAATATGCATTTATGATCAATATGATTCATGTATTAGGAAATCCAACACTTCAATGTTATGATAGACTAATTAAAAAAAATACAAAATTTTATATTACATTGATTTGAGGTACTTTTGTAACTAGACTGGAAAGTATTGAAAAAACTTTGTATCCTCATTCGTTTGCGATGAACGATAGATCCAAATTAGAGATCACAACAACTTCTTATCTGTTAGAAGGTCGTGACACCATAAAGAGTTCATTTTAAGATAATAGAGATTTTTAAAAAATTAAGGTGATTCATTAATAATGGATTTGTATGTATATGTTAGGTGATTTAATATTTCTGTTATAATATTTTCTTAAGGTGATGAACTATGGGTCATTAGAGAGCACGACAAGTTCATATGTGCTACATAGTTTTGACATCGTTAGGAGTTCACTCATTATATATGTAAATCGAGATATATGATGGAGAGTTGTTGTTTATTCACGTCCACAATCGTGGTATATATACAATGATACAATCCGATAAGACCAAATCGTATAGTCTTTATCTATATCTAACAATATCTACTCCAAAACTTATCGTTACATAACAACTCGTATAACAGAAATATATATGTCGGTTCTAGAATTATCTAGAACCACTAACACTCCCCCTCAAGTTGGAGAGTGCAAATCACACACTCCAAACTTGGATAACAAGTATCGAAATGCTTTTGTCCCCAACGCTTTCGTCAAAATATCAGCCAGCTGCTCATTAGTCCGAACATGAATGGTAACGATGAGTTTGGCCTTAACTGCATCCCTAACACTGTGACAATCTGACTCTATATGTTTCGTACGTTCATGGAACACCGGGTTTGCTGCAATGTAAATGGCAGCTTTACTATCACAGAACAACTCCATTGGCATGTCATGCGTAACTCCAAGATCCACCAGCAACCTCTTCAGCCATTTCAACTCCTTCAACGCGTCAGACATAGCGCGATATTCTGCCTCTGCTGACGAGTGCGACACCGTGTCCTGTTTCTTAGTCTTCCAAGCAATAGGCGAGTTCCCAAGCAACACCATGTATGCTGACAACGACCTTCTCGTTCTTGGACATGAATTCCAATCAGAATCGCAATAGGCTCTTATCTTCAAATCACTATCAGAGCACAACATCACTCCCTGACCAGGACAACCCTTTAGATACCTAAGTATTCTCATCACTGCAGCCCAATGCGACTCTCTTGGTTGATGCATCACTTGTGACAAAACATGAACTGGATAGGACAAGTCAGGTCGCGTTATAGTTAAATACACCAGCCGTCCTACTACTCTTCTAAAACGCATAGGATCCGTACAGAAGGGGCTCGTCTCATCCGCTAGCAACTGGTGATTGACCTCCATTGGTGTCGAGATTGGCTTGCTTCCAAGCAGACCCGCTTCATCTACTATGTCAAGTGCATACTTTTGTTGTGAGAGGAACATTCCTTGAGGTCCTCTTGTTATCTCTATACCAAGAAAGTATTTCGCCTTCCCCAAATCTTTCATATGAAAGCAATCACTCAGATGTTTCTTGAACTTTGCGATCATACTCAGATCATTGCCAGCAACTATCAAATCATCCACATAGATGAGTACCTGTATACACTTCTCACCTTTGACATAGCTGAACAGCGAGTAATCCTCATAAGATTGAACAAAACCAAACCCCTTAAGAGCTTTTGTCAATTTCTCAAACCAACACCTTGGTGCCTGTTTCAATCCGTACAAAGATTTTCTCAGTCTACAAACTTTATTTGGATCATCTGATTGAAACCCTGGCGGCATTCTCATGTATACTTCTTCTTCCAAATCTCCATGCAAAAATGCATTATGAACATCCATCTGATGTACCTCCCACTTCCTTGCTGCAGCTACTTCCAAAAACGTGCGTACTGTGTCCATTTTGGCGACCGGTGCAAACGTTTCCTCATAGTCCTCTCCTTCTACTTGATGATTTCCACAACAAACCAGTCGTCCTTTATATCTTTATATCATCCCATCTGCATTATATTTGATTGTGAACATCCATTTGCTACCAATAGCTTTCTTCCCAGCAGGTAGGTCAACCACATCCCATGTCCTACTCACCTCAAGCGCATCAACTTCTACCTTTACTGCATCGCGCCATTTTTTTAATCTTTAAATGCCTCCTTGTAGTTCTTTTGTATTACACCAGCACTCACTGCCGCAAGGAAGGCTTGGTGAACATCTGAAAGCTGAGCATCACTCACATAATCAGTTATTGGGTAGAGTATGTTACCTAGAACCGTCGTAAACGACTCTGCTTGAAGACCAGTGCTCAAGACAGTGTTATGTTTATCACGGGAACTCTTCACATTGTAAAGCACATAATCTCGAAGCTTAACCGACTGTTTTGGACGTCTTTGACCATGCCCCAATGCCTCCTCTGTACTAGTATCCAGAGGCACGGCCTCATGTGTAGTTGCCACCTCATCACTGCCTTGCCCTGCTGCTGGACTCTGCTCCGTAGTCATGTCGACAGTTTGAACAACAATCCCCATGTCCATAATAAACTTAGACTGTGATAGCTCATCATACGAACCCAACTCCATTGCCACTGGTTTAGGAGAAGCTTCAATCACTTGCTGTGCAAACGGAAACTCCATCTCATCAAATACTACATCTCTAGAGACAAGGAACTCATGTCTGTCTAGATCATACAGCTTCCACCCCTTCTTTCCAAACGGATATCCAACAAAGATACACCTTCTGCTTCGTACACCGAATTTACTCTATCTCTCCTAGCCTGATGCGCAAAACACAAACACCCAAACATTCTAATGTTCTCATACGAAGGCTTGTTCTCATATAGACACTCATACGGTGTCTTCCCCTGAAGAAGCTTCGTTGGTGTTAAGTTAATAAGATGAGCAGCAGCTAAGACACTCTCTCCCCAAAAACTGACAGGAAGGCTCGCCTGAAACAACAGCGACCTTGCAACATTCAGAATATGGCGATACTTCCTCTCTACTCTGCCATTCTATTATGGCGCCCCTACACAGGATGTCTGGTGAAGAATCTCTTTCTCATCAAAATACTTTGACAAAGATGTAAACTCTATGCCGTTATCACTTCTGACAGTCTTCACTCTTTTCTCAAAGTGACGATCACAAAAAGAAATGAAATTTGGAAGAACAGTTTTGACCTCGCTTTTTTCAAGTAGTAAGTGTATCCATACTGCCCTCGAGTAGTCATCTACTATAATAAGAAAATAGACAACACCATAAGAAAATAGACAACACCACAGGAAGACGATTTACGATAAGGACCCCAAAGATCAGTGTGTATTAAATCAAATGAACTCAAACTTTTATTAGAACTTTCTGAAAACACTTCTTTTGTTTGCTTAGACTGAAAACAAATATCACATCCACCAAACTTGGTTTGGACGTCTTTAACACCACAAATGAAAGGCAAATAACTCAAAACACCATATACAGGATGACCCAGTCGACAATGCCACAGATTCTGATCCTCAGACGCTTTAACCCGATGACCTCTCGCTACTGTGACATCCCGATAAACATAAACACCATTCTTGACTTCACCGGCTCCAATCAGAGTCCTCGTAAAACGGTCCTGTAACACACAAAGAGTATCAGTAAACATGGCGAGACAACCTGTCTGCCTAAGTAACTTCGCAACTGATAACAAGGTACAGTTCAAATTTTGAACATAAAGAACATTTTGCAACGTCAGCTTTTCAGACAATCGCAAGCTGCCACACTTTGTTTCCATGACATAACTACCATCCGCAAAACTCACTGGACAGGGTATAACACTCCTCACATCACTAAGTAACAATTTATCCCCTGTCATATGATGTGAAGCACCAGTATCTATAATAACTTCACCTGTTTGTACCGTACCGTTTAACTTATCCGGTATTAGTGCAGGCTTCTGACGTTCAAGGAGAGATGTTAACGATGCCAATTGCTCAGCGCTTAGTTGTGGAACACCCGCACTCTGGTTCGCTGAAGTTGAAGCTGTGGCTGGTTGTGCTGCATTCACTCTGGGTGTGCTATATCTTCCATGTCCTCTGCCTCTGCCACCTCTTCCTCCTGACTGATTAGGTTCAGTAAACCATTCAGGGAACCCAATAAGTTGCCAGCAATCCTTCTTCTCATGTCCAGTTCTTCCGCAATTGCTACAAACGACTGAACTACGTCCTTGAACAACGGCTGCGAGCGTACCTCCCATCATCAACTCCTCTCCACGATGCTCTGCTCTTGCATTAAACCCAACTGGAGCTTCCTTGACTTCAACTCTTCCTGCGCCTATCCTCTTCTCTTCACGCACAACCCTCTGATAAACAGAGTTGAGATCTGGCAGTGTCTCCATACCAATTATATTGGTACACACGTTACCATACCTCGCCTCATCTAGCCCCATGAGGAACTGATGTACCTTATCTTCTTCGTATTCCTTGGCGTACACTCCAGATGCATCGCAGGTACACGGTGGAAGAGGCTTACAGCTCAACAATTCCTCCCACTTTTGCGACAGTCTCCCGAAATACTCCATCACAGTAGAACCATCTTGCTTACACGAAGCCAACTCAGCCTTAAGCTGATGAACACGGACTGCACTTCCCACTGAGAAGCGCTTCTTGAGCTCTGTCCACATCTTGCAAGCGTCGGGTGAGAACGGAACTGTTGATCGTATGGTTGGAGAGATTGACGCTTTTATCCACCCAACAATCATCGAGTTAGCCGTCCTCCACATCTCTGCCTCCATCAGGCATCTTCAAACTCCCATTGATAAAACCAAACTTACGCTTGGCTCTGAGCGCGTTCTCCAGCTCTGAGCGCGTTCTCCAGCTCTGAGGCCCACTCAGCGTAATTTTCTCCACTCAATATCACTGGTGAGATACACGTGCATGGATTGTCCGACGGAGCAAGGTAATATGGAGACGTCCGTGAACCTTCAACTGAAGTCTTTGACATGCTCACAATATCTGATTTCTCTCCACTCATATTCAAAGACTCTCTCGAAGAAATTTTACTGATCTTGCCTTGATGGCTCTAATACCATGTAAATCGAGATATATGATGAAGAGTTGTTGTTTATTCACGTCCACAATCGTGGTATATATACAATGATACAATCCGATAAGACCAAATCGTGTAGTCTTTATCTATACCTAACAATATCTACTCCAAGACTTATCGTTACATAACAACTCGTATAACAAAAATATATATGTCAGTTCTAGAACTATCTAGAACCTCTAACAATACATGACATATTTTAATTTCTTTTATGTGATACGTGTATCATTCTGTGTATATATTAGGTGATGAATCATTGATGTCAATACCTTTTCATAAATCGAAGCCGTATATAGGATAGAGTTGTTATGATTTTCGATTGATATCATATTAAATGATCCATTAATGATTGAGAAATGTTATTAAGAAATAAATGAAACATCCATCTTTAAAAATATCAGAAATGAATCAAGGTTTTAATACATCACAACCGATGCGATTAATTAATAATCTAATTGTGAATCTGAATTGGCTCTCAAGGGGAGTTTAAGTCGAAGCGTCGTCGTTTTAGCCGATTCGAACGAAAAAAGTTGTCGTCTGGTCTCTCGTGTCCCTCCGCTGCCTGCCAACAAATGGAGCTGTCTTCCGCCATTTACAGTCAATCCTCCGCCGCTCAGATTCTGAGACCTAAGCTCTGCTTTACAGTTTCTATTCCTCAGAGAGCATCGATCGTTTCTTCTTCTTCGCCTCCCCGATACTTGCGGATGGAAACTCAATCTCAGCCTCGTCAATCAATCTCCTGCGCTTCTTCACCCAGCAACAACGTTTCTCCTGCGACTTCTAACGAATCAGGTCAGTTTTGGGATAGAATCTCACATCAAGTTTTGTTTTTTTCTTCTTCCATTCTCTGACTCAAAGTCTTGTCCTTTTGATTTGTTTCGGGGCAGCTCGAGTTGGAGAAGTGAAGAGAGTAACAAAGGAGACGAATGTGTCAGTGAAGATCAACTTGGACGGCACTGGAGTTGCTGATTGTTCCACTGGAATCCCTTTCCTTGACCATATGCTCCATGTATATATACAGTGTTTTTGATTTGCTCAATTTGTAGCCTTTCTCTATGCTATGATTATGAAACCTCCCTTGGAACAGAGCTTATAACGGCCGTTTTTTTAATTTGTTTGCTTCGTTATTTAGAATCTTGATTGGTGTTTTGTGTTTCTTGGTTAACAGCAACTTGCTTCACATGGCTTGTTTGATGTGCACGTAAGAGCTACTGGTGACGTTCACATCGATGACCATCACACTAATGAAGATATAGCTCTTGCCATTGGAACCGTGAGTGTTTTACTTACTTACTGTCCTTTGTTCTGCCATTGTTTATTAGACCTTTGAGAAACATTCTCTTGTGCTCTATTGCAACCTCTAGGCTC
This sequence comes from Brassica oleracea var. oleracea, assembly GCF_000695525.1. NCBI lineage: Eukaryota > Viridiplantae > Streptophyta > Magnoliopsida > Brassicales > Brassicaceae > Brassica > Brassica oleracea. Next base: position 31,959,309 of record NC_027748.1, on the reverse strand, counting down.
TGTTGAAGGCACTTGGTGAGCGTAAAGGGATTAATCGGTTTGGTGACTTCACAGCTCCTCTAGATGAAGCGCTTATTCATGTTTCCCTGGTAATGAAAACTTTCTGTTGCATCTCTTGTTGGGCCTAATTATTAGCCTAATGGCTCAAATAATATATGGAAAAATGTGAAAACGAAATGGGCATATCTTTTCTTATAAAAAGCTTTGTTGGCTTTAATGAAATGAAGTTAACAACATCCCACATTGGTTGGGAGAGTTGATTTTGAGGAGTATATATATGTCCTCATGACATGAGAAGTTAAACAGCTCAGAGGAAGAGAGAGCTCCCCACGCGCGCCGCCGCCGCCGCCGTCCGGCCGGCTCGGCGTGGGCGTGGGCTTCGGCCCGGGCCTGGGCCTGGGCCTCTTGGTCTTGGTCTTGGTGGAGGGCCTCCGGCCCGATAAGAATATTCTTTTTGGACCAAGTTAAGCTCAACGTTTTGCCATTTAATTCCCGAAAAACGACATGCAACATGCATTTTATTTTAACCAACACGTAGTTCGTTTAAAAACAACACGCTGTCTCTCTTCTTGACGATAATTTTAAACGAGAGCCTCCGAGATCCTCGCGAGATTTCCGCCAACGTGCGCACGTGCGGCATTAGTTACGGAAAATGGCTCGTCTTCTCTTCTTTAAAAACTCGTCTCCTCCTTCATTTTTCTAAAAGTTTTTACGCAACAAAAAATCATCAGATCCCTCAACGTAAGTCTAGAG
>NC_027748.1:31957279-31957864 GCF_000695525.1 Brassica oleracea var. oleracea | reverse complement strand
CATCTGCAAAGGTTACATTTTGGGTCGTCTCATTGACCCATTGTACTGTGTCTACTGTGAGATCCCCACGGCGAAAGAGCTATGGAGATCACTGGACAAGAAGTACAGAGGTGAGGACGCTGGCTGCCAGAAGTATGTGGTCTCTAAGTTCCACGACTTCAAAATGGTGGATTCAAAACCCATCATGGATCAGGTGGAAGCGCTTCAGCTCATTTGCCATGAAATCGCTGCTGAAGGAATGTCCATCTGCGAGACATTCACAACTCTCAGCTTCATTGAAAAGCTTCCTCCAAGCTATGCGGATTTCAAGAACTACTTGAAGCACAAGAAGAAGAGGATGTGGCTCGAGGAGCTCATCATGAGGCTTCAGATGGAATCCAGAAACCGAATTGCTGATAAGGTCACTGCTAAGGAGCACAGTGTCAACATGGCTGAGCCAAAAGGCAAAGGAAAGGCACACGCCCATTCTCCTGCCAAGCCTTCCAAAACTGCTGCAGCCCTGAAGGCTTCTGGAAAAAACTTCAAGAACAAAGGCATTGAAATCAATGCGAATGCGAATGTGGAGAAGTTTAGGGGGAAATGTCG
>NC_027748.1:31955480-31955831 GCF_000695525.1 Brassica oleracea var. oleracea | reverse complement strand
TTTAGAGTCTATCGAGTCTGCATTTAGTCTGCATATGTTTTAGAAGAGTCATTTCTATTCATGTGGGGGATTGTTGGGACTAATTATTAGCCTAATGGCGTTCTTATAAAAAGCCTTGTTGGCTTTAATGAAATGAAGTTAACAACATCCCACATTGGTTGGGAGAGTTGATTTTGAGGAGTATATATATGTCTTCATGACATGAGAGGTTAAACAGCTCAGAGGAAGAGAGAGCTCCCCACGCGCGCGCCGCCGCCGTCCGGCCGGCTCGGCGTGGGCGTGGGCTTGGCCCGGGCCTGGTCCTGGGCCTGGTCTTGGTCTAGGTCTTGGGTCTTGGGTCTTGGTGGAGGG
>NC_027748.1:31953449-31955402 GCF_000695525.1 Brassica oleracea var. oleracea | reverse complement strand
AAAAACGACATGCATTTTATTTTAAACAACACGTAGTTCGTTTAAAAACAACACGCTGTCTCTCTTCTTGACGATAAGTTTAAACGAGAAAAGATCTTGCGGAGGAAGTTTCGTAACGCCTCGCCTCCGAGATCCTCGCGAGATTTCCGCCAACGTGCGCACGTGCGGCATTAGTTACGGAAAATGGCTCGTCTTCTCTTCTTTAAAAACTCGTCTCCCCCTTCATTTTTCTAAAAGTTTTTACGCAACAAAAAATCACCAAATCCCTCAACGTAAGTCTAGAGAGTGTTTCGTAGAGTTTATAGTTCGATAGGGCGATCACGAGTGAGGCGTGATTCGTCTGCCATGGTTGTATCCTGGGACTCTATATTCGTACAGTTCCGTCTCACTAACGGAGCAAATATTTTGAGTTAAGGAAAGAGATCATATCTCGACTCCATGTCTCTTTGCGAATACGATTTCTTATCGTTCTTGTATTCGTCATTTACATTCGTTTATTTCCTTAACATCGCTTTTATTCTATCGTTTATGTCAGTCCGGTTTTCCGGCTTCTACATCTCTGTGTTTTATCCTCTCATATAATCTCAGACTTGCTTACTGCTTATAATGAAACAAAAACATCTTTTGCAGGACTTGTCTGGTAGACCATATCTTGGTTTCAACTTGGAGATTCCAACACAGAGAGTTGGGAACTATGACACTCAGGTTCTTCAATCCTTCTCTTTTAGTTATTTCTTTATTTGATGTTTTAGTTATAAATTTGTAAACCCTTTTCATTTGTAGTTGGTGGAGCACTTTTTCCAGTCGTTGGTGAATACTTCCGGTATGACACTTCACATCCGTCAGGTAATCGTACCGTACGGGTTCATGATTCACTTATATGTACTCTGCTTGGCAACCTTTTGAAGATAGTGTTTAATATAGTCGGTTTGTTACAACAGCTTTCTGGTAGAAACTCGCATCACATAATAGAGGCGACATTTAAGGCCTTTGCCAGGGCTCTACGACAAGCAACGGAGAATGATCCTCGCCGTGGTGGCACCATACCAAGGTTTGACTTATCCTCCACCACATTCTTGTTAGACACACACTCTTAGCTAAGAAAAATAATATATCGTAAAGAATGCAAGAATCATTACGATAAATGATCCATTCATATCTCGGTTTAGAAGCCTATTACTCTTTGTGGATCCTTAGGGTGTATGTTTGTTGTCTTGATGAAGAATGTATGTATCGTTTGAGGTGTTATTGCTTTTTGGGATTTTGCAGTTCAAAAGGAGTCTTGTCACGGTCCTGAGAGCTGAGCAATCACAAGAAGAAGCTCCCAGATTCACTCTTTAGAAGATTGTTGGGCTCATCTTTATGATTAATATGTTGATGAAAGAGTGTTTTGTATGACTTCATTTTTGGAAAAGTCTATTATCATCCTGTATCAAACTCAGAAACTTGCTGAAAGACTTGCTAGTTTTCTGGAAAGGTTAAATGTCTTAAAACGACTCCGTTTTATAGCCTTGTCGGTAGTTAACGGTTAATAATGGCAACGGTTACTGTTAATCCAGAGAATGTTTCCATCAGATAATCCTAAACCCTAATTTTAGATTATTCAAGTGGGAAATTTTAGTTTGATGTTAGGTATTATCCAACTTAGCTGTTATCTCCGACAAACCTAGGTCTGCTCTGTTGCATCTCATTTGTTTTAATCTTTGCTCTGCATCATATCTTTTTTTTTTTACCAAAGTTGTTCTACATCAGATCAATTGTTTATGGGTATCCATCGTCACAGGTTATTAGTCCTTGCCTTTTTGCAGGCTTATTTCTTAAACTTAGTACAGCATAATGGTAGTTTTTTTTTTTTTTTTTGCAGTTGTTTAAAATTAGGGCCGCTGATAGAGAAAAAGATAAAAATAGCATTAAATCAAGTTTTTGTTCCCAAACTAGCACTCAAGGTCAAAA
>NC_027748.1:31916586-31950369 GCF_000695525.1 Brassica oleracea var. oleracea | reverse complement strand
GTTTAGGGTTTAGGGTTTAGGGTTTAGGGTTTAGGGTTTAGAGTTTAGGGTTTAGGGTTTAGAGTTGAAAAATGAGGTTTTGGGGATAAGATTTCAAATTTTGAAAAATAAAAAAATTAAAATTTTCAAAGGATAAACTTAGAAATGTGCTATTTTGGTTATTTTAGTTTTTGAGTGCTATTTTTGTGATATAAATGCTATTTTGGAGATTTGGCCCCGCTTGATATTCGATGCTATTTTGTTTTTGTTTTTTATAATCAGTCTGTTTTAAAATTGGGTATCAAATATGCAGCTCCTTTTTGTAGTGACCCTTAAATCAGCGGGTTCTATTATCAGCAAATAATGTGTGTTTAACATTCTTTACTCTCGCTCCCTGTTGTGCTTGTGATTCGTGATTCATGAATCCAGCATGTTAAGTTGTCCGACTTCATTTACTTAACTCTTCAGGTGATGCATATAATGTAAGGTTTGACATTTCTTTGTGACTATACACACTTCCATCTAAATTTGTTCTAGCTTGATAACTAGATGGAGGTTGTCAACTAGTTTGCGATGATGAGTAAATGGCTGCGTAGATGACCATTCTAATCAGTGTCAAACACTATAATAGCAACTTGTCAATTTAGAGTCTCTTTCGTGTCACATAATAAGCTTCTTTGGATGTAAAAGCTTTCGACGTGGTTCTCTAAAGTCTTTCTTGTAACCAGAGCCTTACAGATGACTCCCTGCACTCTTAATATTTTCCTTGTATCTCTTAGAAGAAAGTTCAAGGTCCACACCCCTCTCTTTGTTTTGCTAACACTAGAAGGATTCCCCAAAAGGTATTCCTAAGTAAGAGTCTTGCATTTAACAATAGTCTATTATCACCTGCCATTGTCATGCACATTCTTCCTTCAGTTTCATTGGATCCCTAATAGAAAGCAACATCTATACATATTCATAAACCCATGGTTGCAGGCGTTGCTCTACAAAAATGGAGAAAGAAATAGACGAACCACCTATCAAATGTGGGTGTTGAACCAAACAATGGTGTCTTAGTTCCTTTTGTATAAGTATTTGACACAGTGTTAGTTTTCATCCCACTGCTTTGTATTTTGGTACTTGTGATTGGCAACATCCGTGGTGGTGCCTAGCTAGGTAATAATAACTTCTTTGTGTTTAATTTTTTCATGAATTGGGATGAAATTAAAAAGCAGACAAGAAGAAGCCTTGTACCATGTGGGTTGTTTTGGCCACTAGAATATATGAATCTTGTTTCTCCTTTTCACTTTATTTATGTCTCTGTTTAATTGACAAGTTAGGTTTAAAAGCGTTTTAATGATTTTTTACTCTACTTTTGTGCGCTAATTTCATCTAATCCGTTGAATCATAGAGCTTCTGACCAAACTTTCTTTCCTGTATTCACTAGTCGACTATATTCATGACATCTTATGTGTTTTAGAAGATTTCTCTAAGAAATGTACATGTATACTATGTTAATGACAAACTAGATTTGGACCGTGCGGGTATTAATTTTTCATGTTTATATATATTTTACATAATTATAATATATTTTTATATATATATATATATATATTAATGTATAATAACATTAATTTCATTGCTAATTAAAAAATTAGTGAAAATATTTATATACAATTTTTGATAATTAAGATATTGTTATAATGTTTTTTAACACATTTGTTAAGAAAAATAAAATTCATGACATCTTATGTGTTTTAGAAGATTTCTCTAAGAAATGTACATGTATACTATGTTAATGACAAACTAGATTTGGACCGTGCGGGTATTAATTTTTCATGTTTATATATATTTTACATAATTATAATATATTTTTAAAGTTATTTATATATTTAAATGTTTATATATAATTATTTTAAATATAACAATTTGATAGTTTTCATGTTGTAAGTTAATTGATTATTTCAAATCATCACATATATTTGATATTTTTTATTATATGTATTTTATTATGATCATGATCTGTAATTCAAAGCGCTAGATTTCCTTTATCAATATTTTTTTATGTTTATTCATCTAAGATAATAACTATATATATATATATATAAATTTAAGATAAGTTAATTTTATACATGAATTATCTAATTTACTAATGTTAGCATGTTCTACCAACATATTATATTTTTGGCATAAATTTTTAATGTTTGTGAAAATAAAATATATTAATTTATCAGTTTAAAATAATTTTATCATATTTAGTTAAATACAATGTTTTATTTTAAAATGATAGATATAACTATAAAATAGTAAAATTTGATATAATTGTTTTCATTTTATAAAAGATAACTGAGTATATATATATATATATATTAATGTATAATAACATTAATTTCATTGCTAATTAAAAAATTAGTGAAAATATTTATATACAATTTTTGATAATTAAGATATTGTTATAATGTTTTTTAACACATTTGTTAAGAAAAATAAAAATATATATTTATATTTAAATTAAAAGATATCAAATTATATTATGATTTAAGTAGGTAAAAGATTATATATTAGCATTAAGAAAATACATTTAATAAAAAATTTAAATGATGATCCAAATAAAAATATCACACATGAATCAATGTGAGTTTGTTAACCAATCCGGGTTTTTAGGAGTCGATGTTATATTATGAATGATATATTATTAATCTATATTATTAGTAATAAATGAATGATAACTGATTTCTAGTGAGGATCCATTTTTAAAAAAATCACACATGAATCAAGGTTGTGACTTCTGTTTTAATATATAAGATGATATATCTCAATAACGTTATCATATATATCAAAATCTGTATCGATGAATATTAGATTTTCACCATTTGATTGATTGTTTTATTTTAAGGTTGCGGATTCTAAATGTTATTTAACGTGTACATAGGATCATAGTGTGCCCACTGCCCACCATTATAACAAGTAGCAGGATATAAATAGATAGGACAAAGTACTTTGTGTAGTGGGTAAGAGTTTAAATGCATATGATATTTAAACATACTAACGAAACATATATAAAAAGGCTAGAAATTGTGCAAATGTCTTAATCATGTTACTATAAGGTTAGCTAGACTAATGTCAAGTCAGTGCATGGATTTAAATCATTAGTCCTTTTGAATTTGATTTCTCCCTTTTAACATTTTCAAAATTTTCTCCTTGCTTTTTCTGTAAAGCAAACGGCGGTTAATTTGTAGCCGTCCATTGTGGACTCACTGAATTAGATTAAATTGTTTGCCGTCAACTTCATTTTTCATCTCATACTAAATGTGTGTTTGTCTCTGTAATCTGTATAATTAAATGATATCAACAGGACGAAAGGAGTAAGGATGTTTCAATTATGGGTTAATATGTCATTGTCTCGTTTTACATTTTGTACATATCCACAGAAAAAGTTTTAGCATACGTCAATTCTAAGTAGCTTTAATAATTCAACTTCAAATTACTTTTTATCTATGCTTCTGTTTGATATCACAAGGAAAATTAGCAAAACTAATAAATTTATTAGATTTTGATCTGCGCAACCGCGCGGATATTTGTTTTCACTTTTCTATACATAAATTATGTTTTTAGAACATAAGTATATATATTTTTAACGTTAACCGTATACTTAAATATTTATATAACTATTTCAAATACAATAATTTTATAATTTACATGTTATAATTAATCAATTGTTTAAAATCGTAAGTATTTGTCACTTCTTATTATATTTTTATCTTATTGTATTTGCATTTAGCTATTAAGAAAATTAATATATTTATGAGAAAACGTATTTGAAAACTATTTTGTATTTAATTTATGCTAAATTATGACCCATCTTTCAAAGGTAGATTTTTTTTTACCAATATTTTTTACGCTTATTCATTTTAGATAATATAGTATTGTATATACAAAAATTTAAGAAGTGCTAATTTTTAGACATGTATTATATAGTTTGCTAATTTTAAGCCGTTCTATCATCATATTATATTTTTAAAAATAAATAGTGTATATTTATGAAAATAAAATTTATAAATTTATCAATTGAATATACTTTATCATATTTATTTAAGTATAATAATTGTGTTTTAACATGATGATGACTATAAAGTAGATAAAGTAGGATATAATTTATTTATTTTTCATTTTATAAATGATAATTTAAAATACATTAATTTATTATTAAAATATTTTTACACAGATTTATTAGAATTTTAAAATATAATATATAAATGAAAATATATTATATTATTAAAATATAATATATATTATATTATATTTAAAATGAAAATATATTATGATTAAAGTAATTACAAAGATTTTATATTATTAGCTTTAAAGAAATACATGTTAATTTTTATACATATATTATATAGTTTGCTAATGTTAACCCATTTTACCAACAAATTGAATTTTATTTTTGAACATAAATATTTGATACTTACGATAATAAAATTTATAAATTTATAATTTTAATACAATTTTATTATATTTACCTCAATATAATAATTTTCTTTTAATATGATTGATTATGATTATATAATAGATAAAATATTATAGAATATTTTATTTTCATTTTATAAACGATAACTTAATATATTAATGTATAATAATATTTTAAACTATTTCGAAATTAATATAAATATTTAAATATAATGTCGAAAATGAAGATCTTGTAAAAATCTTTTAAAACAGATTTGTTAAAATTTTAAATTAAAATGAAAATATATCAAAAGATATTATGATTATAATCTTTTAAAAATTCTATGTAGTATTAGTCTTAATAAAATACATTTAATAAGATTTCTAAGTGATGGTCCAAATTAAAAAATCACACATGAAAGAAGTCATGACTTCTATTTTAATATATAAGATTTTATTATATTTACCTCAATATTATATTTTTCTTTTAATATGATTAATTATGATTATATAATAGATAAAATATTTTAGAATATTTTATTTTCATTTTATAAACGATAACTTAATATATTAATGTATAATAATATTTCAAACTAATTTCGAAATTAATATAAATATTTAAATATAATTTTCGGAAATGAAGATCTTGTAAAAATCTTTTAAAACAGATTTGTTAAAATTTTAAATTAAAATGAAAAGATATCAAAAGATATTATGATTATAATATTTTAAAAATTCTATGAATTATTAGTTTTAATAAAATACATTTGATAAAATTTCTAGGTGATAGTCCAAATTAAAAAATCACACTTAAAAAAAAATATGAATTCTATTTTAATATATAAGATTAGCGTAAAACATATGTAATGACTAGTGAGTCTCTCTTTGTGGCTTGCTTAATTATCACGTTTTTGAAGACATAAATATTCGGTCCAAGTATTATTATCACGCGTGACTGATTCATTACAGCCTTTCAACGATCATCTTCGTAAACACGTGTTCTTCTTACATTATACTACGGAAATTTAAATTTATATAAACAATAATCGTATGATTGATATTGTGACTACCATAGAAAGGCATAAGGTGTTCATAACATTCGTCTATGGTGATCTGATTGTTGAATACCGAGAACATGTTTGGGATAGGCTTACCGAGATGAGTCTTACTAGAAAAGGTCCGTGGTTGATGTTGGGCGATTTTAATGATATAACAGGTCACCATGAAAAAAAAAGTAGGAGAAAGAGACCTGATACGTCGTTCATTCCCTTCAAATTTATGTTAGCAAACTGTGAGATGATAGATTTTCCAGCTAAAGGAAACCCACTCTCTTGGATAGGGAATAGAAGCTCCGGCAAAGTACAATGCAAGTTGGATCGAGCCGTAGGTAACGAAGACTGGCACCATATCTTTTCCCACACGAATGTGGAGTACTTACGCCTATGGGGTTCTGACCACCGCCCAATCCTAACTCGCTTCCTCTCCAAGCAAGGAAGGATCAGACGCGGTTTCAAGTTCGAAAAACGGTGGATTGGTAAGCATGGCCTTAGAGAAACGATCCTACAGGGATGGAACGACCCTGACAATCTGCACCCGCCCGATCTGTATGAGCGGATAGCCAAATGCCGCAAGGCAATCTCGCATTGGAAACGTCTGAACCCATCGAATTCGAGCGTACGAATTGAAGAGATCAAAGATAAGCTCGAGAAAGCTCAACTGAATGATGTTATCTCAAATGATGTGATTCTACAACTCAAATGGGATCTATGCGCGGCTTTCCGGGACGAAGAGTTGATTTGGAAGCAAAAGAGTCGAACTAACTGGCTGAGGGAAGGAGATAGGAATAAAAAAATTTTCCACGCCAAAAAGAAACAGCGACGGGCTAGAAACAGGCTTACCAAGCTAAAGAACCCCAGGGAGGATGTGCTGAGTGTGAAGAGGATATTGAACTGGTTGCAGCGGAATACTTCCAAGTTCTCTTTACCACATCAAACCCCAAAATTTTCGATGAAGCCCTCCGGTATGTTACCGAGAAAGTTACTACACGGTGTAATGAGACGCTTACTAGTGCCCCATCAGATGAGGAAATTAAAAAAGCTCTGTTTGATATTAACCCGGAGAAGGCACCTTGCTTTGATGGGATGACGAGCTTGTTCTATCAAAAATACTGTGGGGAATCACCGCAGGGGAGATCTACCGTACGGTGAAAGACTTCTTCTCGTCAGAGACACTGGATGCGCGACTGAACCAAACAAACATCTGCCTAATCCCAAAGACAGATAGACCATGCGAGATGACGGAGTTCCGCCCCATAAGCTTGTGTAATGTAAGCTATAAAATTGTTTCGAAGATCCTCAGCAATCGACTTAAACGCTTCCTCCCGACTTTGATTTGGGAGACCCAATTGGCCTTTGTGGCTAAGCGACTCATCACAGATAATATCCTAGTCGCACAAGAAGTGTTTCATGCTCTACGGACTAACCAAAGTTGCAAGTAAATTTGCCGCCATCAAGACCGATACGAGTAAAGCCTATAATAGGGTGGAATGGACATTCTTAGAAGCACTTATGCGCAAACTGGGATTTTGTGAGCGATGGATCTCCTGGATACATGTATGTATTTCTTCAGTATCATACAATGTACTCATCAATGGAGAACCGAAAGGTAACATAATCCCAACCAGAGGTATCTGACAGGGTGACCCACTCTCACCATTCCTGTTCATTATCCTGACAGAGGCGCTTATATCCCAAATACATGGAGCAGAAAGAGAGGGCAGACTCACCGGCCTAAAAATTGCGAGAGATAGCCCTTCTGTCTCACATCTCTTGTTTGCGGATGACAGCCTCTTCTTCTGTAAAGCAGAACCTCAACAATGCCGGGAACTCATGAAAATCATTAGTGAATACGGGAGAGCATCAGGACAACAATTAAACGCTGCCAAATCCTCCGTTTTCTTCGGCAGCAAGGTCCCTACGGAACTTAAAACTGAAATAAAAGAAGCTCTGGGTCTATCTCGCGAGGGAGGTATGGGCATCTATCTAGGACTACCGGAGCAGATTTGTGGCTCCAAAAGACAGGTATTTACTTTTATACAGGAACACCTTATGGATCGTCTGAATTCTTGGTCTGCGAAACTACTTTCAAAAGATGGAAAGGAGGTTTTGATCAAATCGGTGGCACAAGCACTTCCCTCCTATGTTATGTCATGCTTCCTACTTCCTCAAGACATTATTAAAAAAATGTCTAGAGCAATCGCACGGTTCTGGTGGAGTACCAAGCAAAATAATGGCGGCCTACACTGGATCGCATGGAATAAAATCTGCGTACCGAAAGACAAGGGAGGTTTGGGATTTCGAGATTTAAAGAATTTCAACATTGCCCTGCTGGCCAAGCAACTGTGGCGCCTCGTACAATACCCGACGTCCCTATTGGCTAAAGTACTGAAAGGAAGATATTATCGCAATACAAATCCGATTGATGTCGAGAAAGCAAGTTCACCATCTTACGTATGACGCAGTTTGATGGCAGCAAAACCTCTCCTGAAGTCGGGGATGAGAAAGGCGATAGGCTCTGGCTATAATACTAGATTCTGGGACGAGTCATTGCTTCCTACAAACCCCCCCACGTCCGCTTACTAGGGTAAGCCCGATCCAAAAACCAAATTTACTCGTCCATGAGCTCGTCGATCGCAACTCCAAGAATTGGAACTTGGATTTGTTGAAAACTTTGATTGTCCCAGAAGATATCCCATTGATATGTAGCCTACGGATTAGTAAAGCTTTCAGGTGAGATATCTACTGCTGGTTTCATACGAAATCCGGAATGTACTCCGTCAAAACTGGATATGATGAGATGAGTGGACTGACAGAGGAACTTCCTACAGAATACTGCTCAGAACCTAGCATTACCGGTTTAACTCACCAGGTGTGGGCGAGCAAAACTGTGCCAAAAATAAAGCACTTCATGTGGCAAGCCCTGACGAACTATGTTCCCGTATGTAGTCGTTTAGCTGACCGGCACTGCCATCCTGATCGGAGATGTCCAAGATGCGGGCAACATGAAGAGACAATAAACCATATGCTATTTGAGTGCCATATGGCCACCCAGACCTGGTCCCTTGCGGCACTACCCACCGACCCGGGAGAGCTCCCGAGTTCCTCCATGTACGGAAACTTCGATTTCCTACTCAATAGGATCCACAAACGCCATAGCACAGAGGAGTGTAAAGCTTGGATCCTCTGGTTCCTATGGAAAGCTCAAAATGAGAAGGTCTTTAGCAACAAGGACATCTCGCCATTGGAGGTGTTGCAGTCTGCAGTCTCAGAAACGACTTGCTGGTGTGTGGCGCAAATTGGCCCGGATGCACTAGAGGTGAATGAGAGCTCGATGATTCCGGAGCCGCAATATATACCTCCACAGAGGCCTTTTTGCAGGATAGACGCATCATGGAAAGAAGATGACGAGACGAATTGAATGCGCCCCTATTCCATATTTGTCCCGTTACGGTGGTGGTTTCGTGATGGAGAATGAAGATGGGAGCACAATGTTCGGTTCAATTGCTAGTAACCGTGTGTTGTCTCCCCTACATGCAGAGTTCGCAACTTTGCTGTAGGCTATGAAGTCTTCGCTATCTCTCGGTCACGTCTCGATGGCTTTTGAATCAGACTGCTTGCAACTGGTTAGGCTGATTGAGGAAGAAGAAGAATGGCCAAGTCTTATGGTTGAGTTTGATGAGTTTCTTAACCTTCGTTCTATGTTTCAATTTTGCTCCATCTCTTTTGTTTCACGTTTAAAGAACCTCCGAGCCGATTGCCTTGCGAAAAGTGCTCGGTCTCGCGGCTTTTGTTTTTTCCATGTACTTCTTGAGGTCCCAACTTGACTGGTGCTCGACACCACTTGGTTGGAACCATCGTAATAAAAAAAGTGGAGCTTTCGATGTAAAAAAAAAAAAATATATATATATATATATAAACAATATATCTTTGTTCCAATACTTTATAGTCTATTAGAATTTTAACCGGCAATGCTTCACTGGTTTCTGACTCAACGCATGTGGTGGTCAGTGGGGATGGCCCACGTATCTCTTTCACCTTTAATTTTGGTTTCTTTAAGCGATCTATACGATAAAGCGAAGCTTAGGATACTTATTACCACCACCCCAAACACGCCCTTATCACACGTCATCATCACCCAAAGCTACGCATCTTCCGTTCACAATAGCACACCATATTCATCATAACCTGCGCAATCTAGACGGAGCGGAGACGTGTCGCTCCTGTGACTTGTCCACGTCATCGATAACTTTTTGCCATTTCTAGGGTTTTCTGCAATCTCACTCTAAAAAAACACTTTCGTCACCATCTCTCTCTCTCTCTATCCACTGTTGTTTCTCTCGATTGAGTTTGAAGTTCGCTAGCTTTCCGATTTCAACACGCCGACGATGGGGTCGGTCTCCGATCCAGGCGAGCTGACCGAGTTAGCTCAGCCGAGTTTCGAGGAGTTTAAGAAGCAGACGTCGCTGATGACGAGCTGCACGCTTCTGTGGAAAGAGCTCTCCGATCACTTCACGACGCTGGAGGAGAACCTGATGAAGAAATCGGAGGCGTTGAAGGAGATGATCGGAGCCCTAGATAGCCAGACGCAGACCTCCCTCGAGTCGCTGAAGCGCAGGGAGGCTACGATTGAGCGGAGCGTAGAGATCGTCGCTGGGAAAGTCGGGGAGAGAGCTAGAGCTGCTCTGGAGTCGCTTGAGAAAGCTAGAGACGGAGGAGATAACGGCGGCGGGGAGGTTGACGACGAGGAAGGGCTTCTCTCTGCTTTGAAGTCTCTCTGTTTGAAGATGGACGCGAGGGGGTTCTGGAGTTTCGTGACGGCGAGGAAGAAGGAGCTTGAGGGGCTCCGGTCTCAGATTCCGGCTGCGTTGGTTGATTGTGTGGATCCGGCGATGTTGGTGCTTGAGGCGATATCTGAGGTTTTCCCGGTGGATAAGAGAGGCTCGGGAGAGAAGATGACTAACGATTTCGGATGGGCTTGTGTGGTGATTCTTGAGAGCTTAGCACCTGTGATGGTGGATCCAGTGATTGGGAAGACGAGGCTGCTTGTTACTCCGAGCGTTAAGGAGAAAGCTAAGGAGATTGCTGAGACGTGGAAGGCGAGCTTGGAGGAGAGAGGAAGGGTGGAGAATGTCAAGACTCCTGATGTCCATACGTTTCTTCAGCATCTTGTGACGTTTGGGATTGTTAAAAGTGAAGATCTCGGTCTCTACAGAAAGCTTGTCGTTGGATCCGCTTGGCGCAAACAGATGCCAAAGCTTGCTCTTTTAGTTGGTTTGGGTGATCAAATGCCTGGTAAGCCTAAGCTTGTATCTTTCTCATGATATTATATTGCATAACTTTAGTGACATAGGCAGATTAGAACTGATCATAAGATGTGTGAAGTTCAAGTCTTTTTAATTTATGAATCATGTCTTTGAGTTGTTATGCTTGCACAGACATGATTGAAGAGTTGATCAGCAGAGGACAACAGCTTGATGCAGTTCATTTTACTTATGAAGTTGGCCTTGTGGATATGTTCCCTCCCGTTCCTTTGCTCAAAGCCTATCTGAGGGACGCAAAGAAGACAGTCGCGGAAGACTCCAGTAATACTGGCCGAGCTTCGGTAATCTACTCATTTATCTCACACCTCAAACATCTTTTATTCGCAAGTTTAAATTTAATATTTTTGTCATGTTAGCATCTCGTGGCGCGCAAGGAGCAATCAGCTCTTAAGGCAGTCTTGAAATGCATAGAAGAGTACAAACTCGAGGAAGAGTTCCCTCCGGAGAACCTCAAGAAGCGGTTGGAACAGCTAGAGAAGACCAAAACCGAGAAGAGAAAACCAGCAGCTGTACCGGCAAACAAGAGAACCAGAGCCAGCTACAACGGTCCAATGCCACCAGCGAAAGCCGGGCGTATCACAAACGCGTACGTCTCTTCCTTCCCGTTCATCAGATCACCGTCTCACTCCCCTCAGTACGCTTCACCCGCAGCGGCGTACCCATCACCACCTACTACTGTCTACAGCAACAGGAGCCCACCTTATCCATACTCCCCTGAGCTTATCCCCGCCTCATACCAAGCCTCACCTATCGGTTACCCAGCTTACAACGGTTATTGCAACGGTCCTGTCCCTGCTCCTGCTCCAGCTCCTCCGGTTTACCACCCGCACTACCCTCAGCAGCACCACCAACACGCCCACCATCAGCAAGCTTACTACTGAATTTAGAGTGTGTGTGATGATGACAAATCAAGAAGGAAGAATGGTAATAACCAACAACCACTGATACTGTGACAACTACTCTGTATCTGCATCTTTGTCTGTCTACGTTGTCGTTTTGTCTGTAATATTTTCGAAGCCTAACTCGTTTTAGTAAGTTAGCTATCTTATGTTGTGTGTGTTAAAAACATCGTCTCTGTTTCTTCTCATAAGCTTTTGTAATGCCCTAATATTCTGTCAACTATCTTTTATCTTTCTGTTAATTATATATGACAACTTCTCTTTGTCACAAGCCCTCTTTATATTCGGTTTTTGATTCAGACAGATATCTAAAGTAGGGTTCTTCACGTCGAAACCACACTGGTTCGTTAGAAAAATCTTTGCTTTGAATCTCTTTGTTAATACTCTACAAAGCAGCAGGACCGATCAGTCTTATAAGCGGTTTGAGGTAATCTCTTTCCCAACCTAACCGTGCACACCACCTGTTCGACAATTTGTCTCTGTGAAGCCTTGCCTCTCTACGTTCAGAATTGGTCTCTGTTACTTACAATGGCTTTGACGATTCTCAAAGGAAGCTTTCTCCGTTTGCCGAATCTCGCCTCCCATTTTCGAGTAGCATCACATCCTTTGTCGTCAAGATTTTCCAGCAGCGAAACTGGAAAGGATTCAGGTTTGAGTGGTTGTTCTATAGAAACTGTGGATGATGCTGCTTGGGATGTCTCATCATCTATATCTCAAGCCTGGAGAGAGTTTCAAGCAGAGTCTGCAAAAAACTCTTGCTTTACTACACAAGGAGGAGAAACCGTCGTGCCTGATCTTGATCACGATGAAATCGACAATATGAGAATCCGCGGTGATCTTTTCTACAAGCTTGATCGAGGGTCAAAAGAGTTCGAGGAATACAACTATGACTTCCACCGCAAGAACCATCACCAGAAAACCAAGAACAACCAAGAAGAAACACAGATGAAGAAGGAGGCAGCAAAGAGTAATCAAGAAGTTCGCGAGGAATACAAGAAGAGAGATGCGCCAAGGATCAACACCATCACTGGTGAAACGGATCATGTTATTGCAGCTGCGAAGAAGAGAGAGCGAACGCTTACGTTTAACCAGCTCACTGCGCCTTATCACTACCCCTTTTGCTTAGACATTTACATCTCAAAGGCCTCGGTTCGAGCATGTGTGATTCACAGGGTGACTAGTAAAGTTGTTACTGTGGCTCATTCCATTTCAAAAGACATGAAGTTCGATCTTGGTTCGACTAGGAACGCAGTGGCTTGCACTGCGGTTGGGACAGTTCTTGCTCAGAGAAGTTTGGAAGATGACATACATGACGTTATATATACGCCTAGGAAAGGAGATAAAGTGGAAGGTAAGCTTCAGGTTGTTCTTCAAGCTATTATTGATAATGGTGTTAATGTTCAAGTGAAGCTTAAGCAGAGGAAACTCAAGAAGAAGACTAGTCATCATCAAGCAATGCCCTATACCTAAAATCTTTGCTATTACTTTTTATCTTCTTTTATGCTACTTTTTCAAGACAAGAGCATGTTGTGTTGTTTTATCTTTCGATAATCTCACACTTCAAAAGTTTTGGTCACTAGACCAAGGAGAATAAAAAAAAACCAAAATGTTTCATTTAATAAGTAAAAAAACCATAAGATCCAAGATATATACAAAAAAAAAAGATAAAAATAAAAATAAAAAAAGAAATGAAAAAAATTATAGTTTTAGATTATATACTTTCAAATTCGAATTTTTTTATAAATTTTTTGTTTTTTGAAATTTTTTTTTCGAAATTTTGTTTTTTTTTTCAAATTTTTTTTATTAATTCGAAAATACTTTTTGAAACTATTTTAAAAACTTTTATTTTCAAATTTTTAATATTTATTTTTTATTTTATAAAATTTTAAACCTCAATCCAAATTCCTACCCCTTAACTCTAAACCCTAAGGTTTGGATTAGTTAACCTTAGAGGTATAAATGTATCTTTACCTATTTAATGAAACATTTTGGTCATTTTGATCCTTAGAATCTATATCTGTGAATAAAACTTTTTTAGTGCTATCCTATGGTATTTCTCAAATTGAAAATCATTTAGACAACTATAGTTTAGAAAGAACATGATAAGTTATTATTTTTGCAGGTTCACAAACCGAACTAAATTGTATCATGCACAAATCAAACTTAGCTAACTTCGTTTGAGTTTTATTAATTTGATTTTTATTGAATTGGCAATGACTATTTTTAACATTTACTTTCTTTTTTTAATTAGCAATACCTAAACTCTGAAATATAACAATATTATTAATTGTAAACATTTAGTTATTAATTTCTATGAATAAAATTATTTAATAATTTTAATAATTATTAGACATATTAAAAATAACTAAAAATAATAAAACATAATATGTTTATTAATACAATATACCGTAGGGAAATTGTCACAAATACCACATTCATATTACTACTTTTCATGTTTACACTAACCACTTTTATCCTCACTTTTAATTGAAGGTAAAAAAAATTTATACCCATATGGTTAACTAATTTAGATTTAGGATTTAAAGTTAAAAAGTGGGGTAGGGTTTTTGTAATATGAAATTTAGGATTCTAATAAGGGCAATTATCTCAAATAGCTCTTTTAAAGTTTTTGTCACAAAAATAACACTCAAGAAAAAAATGACCAAAATAGCCTATTTTTATTTTGTAAATTTTAATTTTTTTTTTTTTTTAAATTTGAAACCTTATCTCCAAAACCACACCCCTTAACTCTAAACTCTAAGTCTAGATTAGTTAACCATAGGGTAAAAAGGTAATTTTACCATTAATAAAACTTATTTTGGTCATTTTATTCATTGATGATCATTTTTGTGACAAAAACTTAAAAATGGTTTTCCTAGGGAATTTCTCATCTATAATAAATATATAAATAAATGCTTATAAAATATATACATTTTTTAAAATAGTGCAAACATAATTTTCGATTTTCAAAAATAAATTTTGAAAAAGAAAGAAAAAAATTTATAAAAAAAATCGAATTTGAAAAACTATAATTCGAAAACATAAAAAAAATTATTTTTTATTATATATTTAAATAATTATTTTTATATATATATAGAAAACAAATGTATAAAAGTCTTTTACCACTTAATGAATAATGCATTTTTGAAAATGTTCCTTTGATAGTTGTAAACATGAATAATGGTACCTTGAAAATGGTAAACATGAATTTTCCCTTATACTGTATTAAAAATAACCATTCAATTTAAAAATATATAATTTATTTTGGTTTTAGCTTTTGGTTTTGGCTTTTAGCCTTTTTTTTTTTAGATTTAGATTTTTAATTTTTGGTTTTTCATTTTTAATTTTTAATTTTTGTATAATTTACAGATTATATGATTATTTTAGAGCAGCACATAGCTTCTTATTTTTCTTAGCTTTTGGTTAATATTAATATAGCATGTATCAACATTGATTAAATGTATATGTTCCAAAGTGAACATATTCTTATTTTATAAATATTTTTTATTATTCATAACAAAATTTATAATTTATCTTTTTAGTAAAGTATATTAGGGAAATTGTCAAAAATACCACATTTATAATACTACTTTTCATGTTTACACTAACCATTTTTACCCTAACTTTAAATGAAGCGTAAAAAACATTTATATTCCTAGGGTTAACTAATCTAACCTTAGGGTTTAGAGTTGAGGGATGAGGTAAATTTTTTTTTTTGTCATCAACTTATACAGACTCATATTGACTCTGTGAACCAAATCTGGAGATCTGCATCCATGTGAACGACGAAAGACAGTTGCTTCCTTACACTGTGTGCTAAGCTATTTGCCTTTGTATTTTGTGTCCTTGGTACATAGATGATCTCTGATTGGAGGAAACTTTCTTTCAGGATTTTTAAATCTTTCAAATAACTTGCAAAAGCTGGTCATTCGTCTGGTTTCGAAACCATATTCACCAATTGAAAACAATCTGTTGCAAACGTGACCTGAAACTGCCATAAGTTTCTCATACATTCCATTGCTTAGAGTAGTGCTTCCATCTCTACAAGGAGAGGAGAGAGACTAGCTCGAACATTTCTCACTCCCATCAGCCCATCAAATCATGCTAAAGTACTGAACCAACTTTGTCCGGAAAAAGTATCATTCTCTTTCCAGAACCATCTGTGAAACACGATCTTCTTTAAATTGAAGGTAGTGTCATAACCTCTACGCTTCGTACATTCATTTGTTCGCTCAATATATGTGCCTCAGTTCAGAGTGTTGATTCTGTTTCTACAAACTTAAGTGTTTCCATGGAATCAATGTCCAGGTTACCGAAGACTTTATTATTCATTCTTTTCCAAATGTACCATAGTATCTATGCAAACTTATGATCATCCATCTGAAGGAGAACTCTCCAAAAGAGATAATCCATGTTTGTGAAGAGAGAAGTTGTTGGAAAAATATTTGGATTTGTTGATGGTATCTCCGAGAGAGCCCAAACCTGAAGTGCTGGAGGACATTAAAAAAACACGTGGTTTATCGATTCCTCGTAGGCTCCACATCTTGCACAACATATGTCTTCTTTTATCCCTCTTGCTTGCAGGTTTTTCTTGACTGATATGCATCCAGTCACCAATTGCCATAGAAAATGTTTTAACTTTGGTGGGCACCTTATTTTCCAACAGAACGCTTTTAGCTTTGGGGTAGAGTTTTTGAAATGTGAAATTTAGGATTCTAATAAATATATGAATAAATACTTAAAGATATAAAAAAATTAAAAAAATAGTTTCAAACATAATTTTCGATTTTCAAAAAAAAATTTGAAAAAAAACAAAAACAAAATTCGAAAACAAATTTTTTTTCTTATAAAAAAGTTCGGGTTTGAAAATTATAATTTGAAAACATAACAAAATATTATTATTTATTTTTTACTTTTTGTTTATTTAAATAATTATTTATTATATATATATAGAGAGAGAACAAATGTATAAGAGTCTTTTGTCACTTAATGAAGAAAATATTTTTGAAAATGTCCCTTTAGTGGTGGTAAAAATGAATAATGGTATCATAAAAGTGGTAAACATGAAAATACTCCAGTATATTATTTTTCAAAAATATAAATTTTGACAAAATTAAATGGTAAAATATATTGTTACATATTTTAACAATTATTAGTTTTTTTCAAAAACCTTTTCCATCCAATCAAGATCTTATAACTAACAAACACGCAGAAGAAAATTATTATATAAGAAGAACTATTTCTATTCAAGTTCTATGAATTAAAATTAATTTTTATAAGAAAATTTTCTTAGTAGTTTTAAATTTTTAAATATTTTTTTATGTAATTTTTATATATTTTATGATTTCTATTTGACTATGATATAATATTTTAATAAAAAATATAATACTTGAAAACATTTACTGTATTTTATTTTAAACAATAATCACAATATTTTTATAAATTTTAATGGTAAATTCTAAATATTTTGTTGTATTATTTTAAAGTAATGTACTAATTATTTTTTGAAAAACTAAAAAATACAGCAAAACCAAAAATCAAAACCAAAAGCTGAAATCAAAAAACAAAAACCTGGAAATAAAAGAAATCTAAAATTTAAACCAAAATTTTAAAGCCAAAAATTAAAACTAAAAACTACTAAAACAATCTTCACAAAAAACAAATTTTGGTTTCATATTGAAAAATTATTAAAAACTCAAAAACCATATTTCTTTTTTTTTTTAACGCTGATTTATTAGGATATTACAATTATAAGAAAGATTACATAGACGATTAGACAACCGACAATCGTACATGCCTTATGAAGATCTATGTCTAACTGTATCACCAAAGCCACCTTGTGAAGATCCAAACCTGACCAGGTTTACTTGCACCATGCTGAAGATCCATTGTAAGTCTTTCCTCTGTAGCCTGCATAATTGTTTACTCTGGGAATTGAAACCTGGACCTGCTGGTGTTGAATCATTAATAAACTCTTAGTTAAACCACTGGAGTAAAGGGACTTCTACAACCAGATTCCCTATTTTTAAGGAAAACTACTTTGTCAAAATTTTGAATGGCATAAAACAGATTTTTGAAGAAACTAAAACCAAAAACCATAAACAACCAACATCTCAACTTTGCAAAACACAAACCAGACTAAACTAAGGTGATGATTGTATGGATGAATTTTAAATTTTAAATTTTAGATTTTGGTTTTTGGTTTTTGGGTTTTAGGTTTAGGATTTTGGATTTTGAATTTTGAATTTAATTTTTAGTTTTTGATTTTATAGTAGATTTTAGCTTTTAGAAAAACACAAATGGTGATTTTAGTTTTTGGTTTGAAAATTAATAAAATATTTATTTGAATATTTGGTTTTTGATTTTGTTGTAGATTAGTTTTTAGAAAAACTTGACTAGTGATCTTTTAGTTTTTAATTTCACTATACTTAATTATTTTTTGAAGTTGAAATAATATATAATATAAACTATTACTTACTATGAAAACAAAAAATATACAAAATATTACTCCATCCGTTACATTTATATGTCGTTCTAGGTTTTTCACAAAGATTAAGAAAATTAATAAATTTTATTTTTACCCCTAATTAATACATTTTTTATTTGATTATATCATTTTTTAGATCTTCTGAAATTCATGTTTAACTTTTACAAGCATGCATAACTTCTTAATGGAAGTTACTTACTCATTCTTGACCATGAATCATGCACTTGAGTAATTCTAATAAGCTTATATTTTTTGGAATAAAAAGTTATAATTTTTGGATGAAATAAGAGATAAAATGAAATAGAAATGGTTTGTGTGTAAAAATGAAGATATGAAGATGTATATGTTGATTTTAGGTGCATTTAGAGCTTGAAATTGGTTGTTCATTGTGTTTGATATTTTGATGACAATGACAATGTTGTAAATAAATGAGGAAGATGATGATGAATGTGTAAAACACTCATTTTTGAAAAAAATAATAATAATAATTGCATTTTCGTGAATAACTCGAACTTCTAAGGTGAATATGGCAAACGAAAGTTTCATAAAAACATGAGTCATTTTTTGTGTTTGACTTCAAATTTTGAGTCATATTTGAAAAAAAATGTTATCAAATCTTTATTATTGAAAATCATTAATTATCATATATATGTTAATCATATTAGATAATTTCGTAACTTTTATTTAAAGAATAATAGTTTTTTGTACACTATTAATCAATTTAATAGTTAGTTTAATAAAAGTATAATATATGTTTAGATGAACCAACCTAATTTTTTAAAAATTCTAAAAATCTTCGTAGTGATAACACGTGGCTACTTCAAATATTGTAATGCCTCTGAATTAATATATAAGAGATTATATAGTTAAAAATATACATATTTATTTAATTAAAAATTAAATAAAAGATTTAAACTCTGGTTGGAAAGGCCTGACCATTGACCGAATTACGATGTCTATTAATGTCTGATCTAGTTTTTAAAACATTGGGTTTTATAGTCAATAAAACAAAATTGATGTTATACAAATGTTTCAATTTCCTTTAAAAAAATGTAAACTGGAAAGAAAAATTCAATAAACAGAATCCCCAGCGGAAAAGGAGGTTAAATCGTTACTTGTGTTTTGATCAAAAGAAAAAAATCGTTACTTTTGTAGTATGCAAGAAAATATAGGTTCGGCCACAAATGTGAAAAACTCAAAACCCTCTTCCCCTTGAGTTGTCCGCGTCTTCCTTGGGAGATACAAAACCCTTCTTCTTATTTTGGGATCGAATCAACAAGAGAAACAATGATGACGTCTCATCTTCCCGCAGAGTTAGTAGAATAAATACTATCTAGGGTTCCAGCCACATCTCTGAGGCAATGGGATATATTTGCAAACTATGGAACGCTTTATTCCAAGACCAAAGATTCACTGAGAATGATGCAGCGGCATCTTTGCAAACTGGCGCCAGTATGATAATTTAAATTATCATCCTTATCTTCAAGTTTTCTTTTTCTATTAGGTTATGGTTTTGATGTTTTTCCTTTTCCTAATCTATATCGCTTTCCTTATTTTCGATAGCTTATGATTTTGTATTCACTATATAATAAGAGCTAAAACCTCTCTTATGGGAACGTTTTGATTTTAATAAGAAGAGCTTTGCTTTTATCCCTTGTTTGATTCGATTCAATTCATCAAAACATGAAGTTGGTCTCAAGAAACTATCGAAAGAAACTCTTGATCGATCCAAGAACAGGTCTCAAAGAACCCTAAATTCTTAGATCGACCGTTTACCCATTCGTACGCTGCACCAGGTTGGTATCAGAGCTCTGCTACGCTCCGAAACTTTCTCAACCGCTA
The DNA here is from genome assembly GCF_000695525.1 of Brassica oleracea var. oleracea. Classification (NCBI taxonomy): domain Eukaryota; kingdom Viridiplantae; phylum Streptophyta; class Magnoliopsida; order Brassicales; family Brassicaceae; genus Brassica; species Brassica oleracea. Next base: position 31,930,355 of record NC_027748.1, on the reverse strand, counting down.
CGATGGTTCGGAAAACTCGTTCTCAGCAATATCAAGCTGATGATGATTTCCCCACTACACAGCAATCTGTTAATGATCTGCAACAACAAGTCGCAAATCTCACCGCCGCAGTAGCTGCTTTGGCAACTCAACACGCCGCACCAGCTATGCCCCGCCGCCGTAACGACCAGCTTTCTAACCGGAAAGATTCCGATAATGAAGCCAATCCCTTTGCCCCGCTCCGCCAACAAAACCCTTGACGTCGCAACAACAACAATTCCGAGTCCGATTCAGATACCGACGATGAACCACGTAACCTTACATGGAAATCGAGTTTCAAACTTGAAATCCCGGAGTTCAAGGGTTCCAACATAGCCGAAGAGCTCCTTGATTGGTTTGTAACCGTAGAAGAAATTCTCGAATTCAAACAAGTTCCAGTCGATCAATGTGTACCTCTTGTTGCAATCCGTTTCCGCGATCGAGCAGCAGCATGGTGGTCGCAGAGCAAGACGACTCGAGCTCGCCATGGCAAATCCAAAATCTCAACTTGGGATAAACTCAAGCGTGAGATGAATTTTTTTTTTTGCCATATAATTACGATCAACTCATATTTCAGAAATTCCAGAATTTAAGGCAAGGATCAAGATCCGTTGACGATTACGCAACTGAATTTTTCTTGATGATTAATCGCGTGGAGACTCAGGATTCAGAACAGCAACTGGTTATGAGATTTGTCGGAGGACTACGTCAGCAAATACAATTTACCCTGAACTTATTTTGAACTCAGACAATTTCAGAAGCTCATCAGCACGTCATCACTATTGAAGCACAGTCGTGTACAGGTTTCCAAGCTTGGGGAACAAATCGACAAACTAGATCAAACACTGCAGCTGCAACGACCAATGCAACGGACAATACAACAAATAAAACAGAGACTGCCATAGTTCTGGTTGATCCGCAGAAACAAAACCGCCTGGGTGGCCTTCGATGTTATTCTTGTGGTGAGACTGGTCACCGTCAGTCGGCCTGCCCAAACAAAGCACGACGTGGCCTACTCCTCGACGACCAGAACATCGACAATGAAGAACCCATCTACGACGAAGACGATCAAGATGAAACAGAGGAACTTCATGCTGACTCTGGTCCGTTACTGATGCTTCGACGCTCATGCTTAGCCCCGCATAGTATTTCGAAAAACCCTTAACGGAACAACCTGTTTCACTCCAAGTGCACTATCAACGGCAAAGTATGCAATTTCATCATTGATTCTGGAAGCTCTGAGAATGTAATATCCTCTGGCGCAGTTAAGAAGCTCGCATGGTTACAGCAACACACCGACTTATTTATTACAAAGCGAACGATGGTGTCCTTTTCAGTTGGAGATGCTTATCACGATAAGACTTATTGTGATATTGTCCCAATGGATGCTTGCCACCTGCTCCTAGGACGACCTTGGGAGTCGGATCGACGGGTAACTCACGATGGTTTCCTTAACACTTACAGCTTTCGATTTAACAATCGAAATTTTGTTTTAAAACCTTCACCATCCGCCTCTCTCGCCACAACTCCCACAACTTCAACATCAACAAATCCGACAACCTCACCTATCCTTCTCCTGCAACGTACACCATTCGAAAGTTTAATGCGCGAGATAGGAATGGTTATACTTCTGGTGCTCTCTCCAACATCACAGACGGTTTCTTCGACACAACCACAACTCGACAACATCCTCACCGAGTTCGCAGACGTCTTCCCTAATGACATCCCGTCCGGCTTACCACCATTGCGGGATATACAACACCGCATAGACCTCGTACCCGACGCCTCATTACCTAACTGTTCCCACTACCGATTAAGTCCATCGGAACACGAAGAACTTCGTCGTCAAGTGGAGGAACTTTAAAAAAAGGGTTTCTTACGCGAGAGCTTAAGTCCTTGTGCTGTCCCCGCCTTACTCATTCCTAAAAAGGATGGAACTTGGCGGATGTGTGTGGATAGTCGCGCTATTAACAAGATTACAGTACGCTACAGATTTCCTATTCCGCGTCTTGACGACTTACTGGACCAAATTGGTTCTGCATCCATCTTCTCCAAGTTGGATTTACGAAGTGGCTACCATCAGATTCGAATTCTCCTTGGTGACGAATGGAAGACTGCATTCAAGACACGGGAAGGTTTATTTGAATGGACAGTGATGCCTTTCGGTCTTTCTAACGCTCCGAGTACATTCATGCATGTCATGAACCAGGCATTACGACCGTTTATTGGCAAATTCGTGGTAGTTTATTTCGATGATATCCTCATCTTTAGCTCCTCCTAAGCAGAGCATGTTGGACATCTGCGTGACATCTTGTTCGTACTTCGCCGTGATCAGTTTTTCTCTACAAGGAAGAAGTGTGCGTTTGGTGTCTCAGAAGTCCACTTCCTTGGGTATATTTTCTCCACTCAGGGCTTATCAGTCGATCCAAGCAAAGTTGAAGCAATACGCTCTTGGCCTACTCCAACGACAATTACTGAAACTCGCAGTTTTCACGGTCTCGCTTCATTCTACCGCCGTTTTGTCTCTCAATTCAGTAGCCTTATGTCACCTATCACTGATTGCATACGAGAAGGTAAATTCTCTTGGACAACAGCAGCCGATCGTGCGTTTCACATTATCAAGGAGAAGCTTTGTTCAACGCCTATCTTGGCTCTTCCCAACTTCACCGAGGTCTTTGAACTCCATACGGATGCTTCCAAGACAGGCATAGGCGCAATTTTAAGTCAGCATAATCGCCCTATTGCTTTATTCAATGAGAAATTGTCAAACTCTCGTCTTCGCTACAGCACATATGACGTTGAGTTTTATGCCATCATCCAAGCTATCAAGCATTGGCGTCATTACCTCTTTCATCGCGAGTTCGTTTTGTATAATGACCATGATTCTTTAAAACATCTCAATACACAAGATAAAGTCTCGTCGCGCCATGCTTCTTGGATAGCTTACCTCCAGCAATTTACTTTTGTCATCAAGCATACCTCAGGGTCGTCGAACCGAGTCGCAGATGCACTAAGCCGAAGGCATTCTTTACTCGCCACAATGCACACGACCGTCCCCGGTTTCAGTTCTTTCGTAGATCTCTACGAGAGTGATCCCTTCTTTGGGAAGGTTTACGCTGATACTACTGCAGGCCTTCCAACGCCTTATACGCTCTGCGATGGATTCCTCTTTCGCGACAATAGGCTTTGTATCCCAGATTGTAGCTTGCGCCTTAAGTTGATTTCTGAGTTGCACCACGAGGGACATGTCGGCCGCGATCGAACCCTTCACCTGATCGCTACCTCTACTTTTGGCCTTCACTACAGCGTGATGTGGAGCGCTTTGTCGAACGGTGTGTTACCTGTCAGAAAGCCAAAGGCCATGCGACTAATGCCGGTTTGTACATGCCTTTGCTGATTCCAACTCAACCATGGACATATATCAGCATGGATTTTGTGGTCGCGTACTCAACGTGGCTTTGATTCCATCTCCGTCATTGTCGATTGTTTTTCCAAGATGGTCCATTTTATTCCGTGCAAGAAGACGACATATGCTCTACAGGTTGCTACGCTTTTCTTTCGAGAAGTTTATCGTTTACACGGTCTTCCTTCATCGATCATTTCTGATCGTGACTCACGCTTTCTTGGTCACTTCTGGCGTTCTCTTTGGAAGTTGCTTGACACCAGCCTGGATATGAGCTCCGCATATCATCCTCAAACTGATGGCCAGACAGAGGTTGTTAACCGATCCCTTGGCAATCTCCTACGTTGTTTAGTAGGTGATGCTGTCAAGACTTGGGATTCTCGCCTACCACAGGTGGAATTTGCTCATAACCGTTGTGTCAATTGAAGCTCGGGTTTAAGTCCTTTTCAGGTGATATATGGCATACTCCCGCATACTCCATTTGATCTTTCTTCCCTTCCAGATCGTATCCGAATACATGGCGATGCATCTGTTTTTGTCGATATTATCCTTGACATGCATGCTACAACTACCCAACGACTTGAAGCCTCGGCCGTAAAGTACAATTCTACAGCTGATTCACATCGACGACGTCTGGTATTTGATATTGGTTACTTGGTGTGGGTTCATTTAACTCGTGATCGCTTGCCTGCACGAACCTATAACAAGCTCAAGTCCAAGAAAATCGGGCCAGTGGAAATTGTGGAAAGGATCAACGACAATGTTTATCGTCTTAAGCTCCCTGCGGACATCACTACCTCTGATGTCTTTAACGTCCGCTATCTCATGAAGTTTGTTCCTCCGGACACGCCGATTAGAGGTCGAATCCTACTCACCCAGGGGGACCTGATGCAGCGGCATCCTTGCAAACTGGCGCCAGTATGATAATTTGAATTATCATCCTTATCTTCAAGTTTCCTTTTCCTATTAGGTTATGGTTTTGGTGTTTTTCCTTTTCCTAAATCTATATTGCTTTCCTTATTTTCGATAGCTTATGATTTAGTATTCAGTATATAAGAAGAGCTAAAACCTCTCTTATGGGGACGTTTTGATTTTAATAAGAAGAGCTTTGTTTTTATCCCTTGTTTGATTCGATTCAATTCATCAAAACAGGAAGTTGGTCTCAAGAAGCTATCGAAAGAAACTCTTGATTGATCCAAGAACAGGTCTCGAAGAACCCTAAATTCTTAGATCGAGCGTTCACCCATTCTTACGCCGCCAGAGAAGCACCTTGGTAACGCTCCAAAGCAATCTCATGTTCTCATGTTGAAAGAACATAGGATTTATTTGACGAGTGTAGATCTAAACTTTGTTCCTCCATCTATTGAATTTAGCGATGCACTTAGTCTAAAGGATTATAACAATTCAGAAGTTGCCGATATAGTAACAGTTATTCACTGCGATGGTTTGTTGTTATGCACCACCACGGAGGGTGAACTCGTGGTTTGGAACCCTTGTTTAGGGGAAACAAGGTGGATCAAACACAACGATGGTCGCAGGTGTTTCCGTCCAAAGGCTATTTTTACTTTAGGATACGAAAACAACCAATCTTGCCGCTGCTACAAAATTATGATGCTTTTGGATTGGTACGATATAGGCGGCGAGTACGACCAAGATGGTGAATTTGAAATCTATGATTTTAACTCTAATACGTGGAGATTTATTAATTCTCGGAACTGCATCTTTAACAAGTCTGAGGGTGTGACTTTGAATGGAAATAATTACTGGATTAACATAGGCTACTTACTCAGTTTTGATTTTACAAGAGAGAGATTTAAACGTTGGTATTTTCCTCTCACATCTCAGGACTGTAGGTATATGGCTCTGCCAGTTGTTAGAGAAGAACTCTCAGTGTTACATTGGAGCATCGGCTCATCAAAGATGGAGATATGGGTAACCAATTAAATTGATACTTGTGAAGCAGATTTGTCATGGAGCAAATCTTTCTCATTGGACTATGGTTTTGATGTTTACACGAGTTTTCTAATAGACGGGGATAAGAAAGTGGCCTTGTATGATTCACGTTTTGGGGGAAGCATGAGCGGGGTATGTACTATTGGAGAGGAAGATGAATATTACACAGAAATCCCTTTTGTAGGAGCACGTTTTCATCGTCATCCTATTTTCATTTATGTTCCAAGTTTGGTTCAGATTCAGCAAGATAATATTGAATCAGATGTTTCTGGTAAAAGTAGTAGTGATGGTGAAATGCGGCATAATGACGGCCAGTTTTCACAAGAGATTGGTATCATGATGTCCGAAGCAGATGAATGGTACTGGCGGGAGATAGAGTGCACTGATTTTAGCAGTCGTCGTGGAAGCCGTCGACGTCGTGGGTGGAAGACGAGGTGTGTTACCTTGTGACACATGGTGAACTCTCCTGATATATATCCACCCGTTAAATCCTTTTCTATCTGGTGGGAAAGCCAGGTGTGCTCTCTTCATTATATCTTATTGTATAATCACAGTTTCTATTATCAAAAATGAACTCTTTGGGACTCTAGGGATGATTGGTTGAACTTTGGCGGTAATATGGCAGTTTTTATTAAACCTTTTAAATTTTACAATCAACAAGGAACGCTTTGGGACATTGGACTGTGACTGTAAAATTTGAGTTGTAGATTAGTTGATCGTAGTTGCAACTTTATTATTGTTGATTTTATTTTTTTGCTTTAATTAAATTGATTGTAGATATACGTTTTTAAGTGAAGATATTTTTAAATAAAATATGTAAAGTATATGATTTATATATAATATTATTACTTTTACAATCAAAATAAGTTATATTAATAAATAAATCATATATTTTCAAAATTTACTATTATTTAATTTAATTAATAAATAGCGTTTTAAGTTTTTAAATTAAATAATTTTAAAATGTATTCAAAAGTAAATAAAAATTATTAAAATTTTAGTAAAATTAATATCTAAATAGTAATAAATTTTATCTACGATTATCTAATTTATTTGATATTATAGATTTTTTTTTTTGAATGAATGTAAAATTATATTCAGTCAAAACTGTGTTACATCTAGTGCTTCTGTTTTTATTTATATACTCAATCAACTAAAATAAAAGAAATCTTATATTTTCTATGTTGGATTTGGAACTTGCCTTGTTCCAAACCAAGTGCGTAAACTCCTTTCCAAGTATGCATGACCCGTGGCTTTGACAGCAAGAAGGTGAAGCCTTATCGTTTTGTCGATAAGCTTACTCAGTATGGCAGCCGCTTTTGGTTCCTCTCCATGCCTTCTACCATTTCTTTCTCTCCAAATGCTATGGACTGCAACCTGAAGAGAGTATCTGATAAGAAACATTTATGTTGGAGGGTAGCTTCTACCAGAAACCATTTCCCCAATATCATCCCAGTCAGTGGTGAAATCATCCTTAAGAAGCCCTTTCACCAGAGATTCCCACACTTCAGTCGAGTAAGGGCACTGAAAGAAGAGATATTGGCATGTCTCTTGAACTCCCTGACACAGAGCACACTCTATGTTCACAGAGACATTCCAAGCTTGCATTTTGTCTCCCGTTTGCAATATGTTCCTTCTCGCAATCCATAACATGAAAGAGTATTTTGGAGTAGACTGAGGGAACTATATACCTTGACTCCAAGCGCAAGTTTGATGCTCACTTCGCACTTGTTGCCAGGTCTTCTTTGAAGAGAACTTACTCACAAATTTCCCTTCACCCCACTTCCAAAGCTTAACATCATCTTTATCATCTAACCCTCCAACACGCAGCCTATCAATCTCATCTTCTATATCATTGAGAATACTCTGTCTGTGCCTCCGCCATCGATGATTTGATATAACATCTGCCATCGTAGCGTTGTTTGCTATGCCCAGGGCCATAACGCCTCGATCACCTACCACCTCCTTAAGACACCCAATCTGAGACCATACTTCATGCCAGAATGAGGTATGACTTCCATTACCGACCTCAACCTGTATAAATTCCCTTGCAATACTCCTCATCTTCAGTAGCTTTTTCCACATCCAAGATCCCAAGTTTGTGTTAACTGAGATCGACCAAAAAGACCCCTTCCTTATCAAGTAGCAATGGATCCATTTGACCCACAAGGAAGAGCGCGACGATGCTATTCTCCATATAAGCTTCAAGCAGTGAACATTATTTACTTCCTTTAAGGGTCTAATGCCCAAGCCGCCCTCATTCCTTGGTAGACAAATGTCTTGCCAGCTAACTTTTGCTTTCGTGGTTTTAAGATCCGGTCCAGACCACAAGAAGGCTGCGCAGAGTCGCTCTATCTCTTTCAGGCAGCTACTTGGTAATCTGAAAGCAGCTAGCCAAAAGTTTGCAAGACTCATAATGACTGAGTTGATCAGTTGAAGCCGACCATCGTGTGAGAGGAAACGACCAGTCCATGAACTCATTCTTTTCCTGATCTTTTTCACTAAAGGCATGTAGTCATTTACAGTCATCCTCTTGGTAAGTAGAGGAAGACCTAAGTACCGTACCGGCAATTGACCTGAAGCAAAAGGAAAGCATGATAGAATTTCTGATTCCTGCTCTCCAGTAGTACCAGCCATGTAGAGAGTTGACTTTTCCAAGCTGATCTTCTGCCCTGACATCACAGCAAAAGCTTCAAACATCCCAAGAATACCTTCAATGGAGATTTTTGTACCATCGGTGAAGACTAACAGGTCATCCGCAAAGCACAGGTGAGTCAAGAGGATGTTCTGGCACCGAGGATGATAGCCTATCTCTTTCCTAGCTGCGGCCATGTCTAGCATGTGAGATAGCACATTCATGCATATGACAAATAGATAAGGCGAGAGTGCACATCCTTTCCTCAACCCTCTTTTGCTCTGAAAAAACCCAGCCAATTCTCCGTTGATCTGAACTGAGAAGGACGGCGTGCACACAAACAGCTCAATCCAGTGTATGAAAGGCTCCGGCATGTTTAGTAGAAATGGCCAATGAACAGAATCAAAGGCTTTTGCGATGTCAATTTTCATTGAGCATCTGGGAAATATGTCCTCTTTGTGATAGTCCTTGACGATTTCAGTAGCTAGAAGGAGATTCTCTACTAATAATCGATCCTTCACGAATGCTGACTGATTGTAGGTGATGCAATGAGGGAGCGTTCCCTTGAGCCGATTGGCGATTATCTTAGAGATTACCTTGTATAGGACGTTGCAACAGGCTCTGGGTCTGTAGTCTCTCATCTCCATCGCATCATCTTTCTTGGGGAACAAAGCAAGTATTGTGGTGTTGAGCCCCTTCGGTAAGAACCCCTTGCTGAAAAAAGAAAGCACCGCAGTGGTAAAATCCTTTGAAATAATACTCCAAGAAGTCTTGAAGAACTCTGCAGTGAACCCATCAGGCCCCGGGGACTTTTCCTTAGGCATCCCAAATAATACATCTCTAATTTCCGCATCTGTAACCGGCTTGACAAGCGCATTCTTTTCTTCCTCCGAGCATCGGTATTGTATGATATGCTTCATCTCTTCCACTGTTTTCCCTTGCAGTCCTTCAGGTACATGTGAGAGGAACTCAGTAAAGAATCTCTCGGCTTCTTTCTTTATGTCTTCTTGAGAGCTGACCACTTGCCCTGATGGACATCTTATTTCTCTTATTGCATTCCTTGCCTCCCTTATCTTGACAGCATTGTGGAAAACTTTGTTATTTTTGTTATTATAGATATTTTTTCACTTTATAGATTCTAAAGTTTAAATAATGGAAGTGATTGGTTGGATTTAACTTAGTAATTTGACTTTAAAATTTTAAAATCTCTAGCCAATCATGTCGTAACTTTAGTTTTCAAAGTTAAAACCTACATCAAAACCTTACAAACTTTTACCAATGTAAATGTGGATTTATTTTTACAAGATACATCAAATAAAATAACACTTTTTTAATTTTTTTTAGACAAATATACTATATATGAATGAAATTGTCCTAATATCTATAATATAAAAAACGAGGGGAAAGGAGAGAACAAAGGGGATTTTTTTTGTCTATATAAAAGAGAATATTAGTTCGGTGAAACATGTAAAACCAATGTTTTGAAAACCGGATCAGATACCGATTCAGTATAGTTACTGGTTGACTAGTTTGAGCCGGTGGAACCGGATTTTCTATTTTTAAAAAATTAAACATATATAATCATATAATTACATTATATGAACCTATAAAGTAGCTTTACATATAATATGTTTTTTTTTTGTCAAACACATATAATATGTTTATATGTTCTCTTTTACTAACTAGAAAAATAAATAATAAACATAAATCTAACTATATCTACACTAAACAAGTGAATATTATGTAAATTAAAATTGATAAAACTAAACGATTAACCGTTTAAAGTACCGTATTTATCTATCTTAGTTGAAGTAACAATATGAACTAATCCTTAAAATAATTTTTTAATTGCACCTAATCCTATTAGAGCATGATTCATGGGTGGTTCTTAGGGTGGAGTTCTTAACGGAATTTAAGAAACCGTCTCTTAACTTTTAACTAAAAAAACTAAGAACCGGCTCTTAACGGAATTTTGGTTTCTAGCATAAGTCTCTTCAAAGCTATCAGTTCTTATCATGAGTATATAGAGTTTTGCTTACCTTTTTGATGAAGCATACACGACCGCTTCTCGACCACTTTCTCGCCTTGAGTTGCCTTTCGCCATTTTAAACTAGCCAATACATCATCTCGTTGGTTCAAAAACATACGTTGTGATGAAAGAGAGTACATATTTATTAGTTTCTTGCATCATTTTGTGAAGAAACCGTTGACATGGCAAAGCCTAACAATTCATCAAAACGATTTCATGTCATCTATTCCATTCACGTACATTCATCAAGAGTAATTCATTGTATCTGTTGTCTTTTGCCGGCTCATCCTCTATACCTCCAAAAATCTCTTTAGTCACTCCTTACACATCCTATCATTACCCTTTTCAGACAAGTTTGTCCTCAATCTTTACAAGAAAAATTGCCATGCTAATCTCCAAGAAATTGGTTGGCATCAAAGCTATCATAGATGAGGATTCTAGTCAAAGTTATACGAAGCTCAAAATTTGCAGTCTCCGTTTGGTCTTAGCAACAAGATGATTAGTTGTTACCCGTAGGAATTTTTTTTTTTTTTTCAGAGAAGAGAGCTTGGAATATGCAAGTGATCGTTGGAGAGAAAGCCTCTGGATAAGAAACATCAGTAGATTCAAAATCATCATTGTAGTGAATAAACATGACTTGATGCGTCAGCTTTTTTTCTTTTTTTTTTTAGTATAGTGTGTGAGACTCCGTCTGTATTACTTAGGCCATCTGCATCAGTGAACTCCATGGAGAGTTCACACAGTTTTCGAAAAAAAAAAAATTAAAATAAACTAAAGAAGTGAACCTGTCTCCTGCGGGGTCACTACACTGAACCCGCGATTGGTCCGATTAATTAATTTTTTTTTTTGAAAACAAAAATCAAACAGAAAAAAAAAATAAAAAAAATACTTTGTGAACCCCTTCCATGGGGTTCACTGATGCAGATGCCCTTATAGTTATTCTTAATTATACCTGGAATGTAAATATGCACCTTAGAGCATGTTCAAAGGCAGCTCTTAAGCCTGTCCCTTAACTTAATTAATCATAAAAAAAATGGAAAACACGAAATAAAGCCAAGGGACGTCCCCTAATTAAGTGCTCGAAGACACGGTAGTTTGGGCGACGTGTCACGTCGTTATTGGCTCTCCGAACGGTGAAGTCGTTCTTGTTTCTTTCTCTCTTTCCTTTCTCTTCTCGGTTGCTCCGCAAGAGTGACGACAACGGCGATTCCTCTCTCCCTCTCCGTTGAGCTCGTCGACGTCTCTATGGGTTTCTCTCGTCGACGATGGACAACGGCGAGCTCTTTCTCTCTCTGTCGGTGCTCTCCTCGACGAAAAGGCGATTCCTCTCTCTCTCTCTCTCTGTCTCGGTGATCTCGTCGACGAAACGGCGTTTCCTCTCTCTCCCTCTCCGTTGAGCTCGTCGACGTCTCTATGGGTTTCTCTCGTCGACGATGGACAACGGCGAGCTCTTTCTCTCTCTGTCGGTGCTCTCCTCGACGAAAAGGCGATTCCTCTCTCTCTCTCTCTCTCTCTCTCTCTGTCTCGGTGATCTCGTCGACGAAACGGCGTTTCCTCTCTCTCCCTCTCCGTTGAGCTTGTCGACGTTTCTATGGGTTTCTCTCGTCGACGATGGACAACGGCGAGCTCTTTCTCTCTCTGTCGGTGCTCTCCTCGACGAAAAGGCGATTCCTCTCTCTCTCTCTCTCTCTCTCTCTCTGTCTCGGTGATCTCGTCGACGAAACGGCGTTTCCTCTCTCTCCCTCTCCGTTGAGCTTGTCGACGTTTCTATGGGTTTCTCTCGTCGACGATGGACAACGGCGAGCTCTCTCTCTCTGACGGTGATTGTTTTTCAAGGAAATCGAAAGGTGAAGCGTCAATTTGATTCTTTCAAGTATGCATGTTTTCGATTCAGATACTTTTCTAATTTGTCTTCATTTGTTTTCTGTGGTTGTGTCGTATGGTAGGATCAAGAGGCATGATCCAGGAATGAGGAAGAGGCCTGAAGTGGCATGATCCAGGATTAACCTCTCCCTTTGGCAGAAAAAAACCGCCACGATCGTTCGCAAAAGGTACTTTATCTTTGATCTTTCTAAATGTATAAACGTTTCTTTTTGCTCTGTGGAAGTGAATGTGATTCTAATTAAAGTTTAAAATGTGATTGTGATTTATGTTGCGAAGGTTGATGATTTTATTGCTTGGTTGAAATGAATTTTGAACTAGATAAAGCCCATGTCTCTTGTTGTGTTGAATTGGATGAAGCATTGTTTAATTGAGAATTGTTTGTGATATATGTTCTGTTTCGTTGAAGCATTGTAGACGAGTTTGCTCCTGTAATAAATAGAGTGGTTACTGGTTAGTGTAAGGTAATAAATAGCGCTGGTTAATGGTAGATTAGAGTTGTGGTAGGCAGTAAATATCTTTGGTTATGGGTAGATAGAAAGCAATGGTGTGTTGGTTGTGATAAATGATTCAATAGGATTCTTGAATCTATTTAAAACTTGCCTCCTCCTCCTCTTCATATCACTTCAAAACGCACTCGTCTCTTTCTAGTTCCTCACTTAACTTCTTTTATTTCTCTCTTTCTTGAACGTCCTTGTAATATGGATCCACTCCCTGGAACTTCAAAGTTTGTTGACCTCCTTTATAGTCAACAAACTGTTTCCTTTGGCAACTTTGAAGATAATGCAACACTATCTTCAACACAGGTTCCATTCCGAGGCAGTGTAGGAACCGAAGCTTCAAACTTTGATGGAGACAGTGCCGCTGGGCGTACAGAACGTCGAAAGTGGACACCAACAGATGATGTTGTCCTGATATTGATGTTGTCCTGATCAGCTCGTGGTTAAACACAAGCAAGGATCCTGTGGTTGGGAACGAGCAAACATCCTCCAGGTTTTGGAAAAGGTGCTGATTACTTTTCAGTAAGTCCTCTTGTTTCTGGCCTTGAAGAGAGAGAGCCAACACACTGCAAGCAACGATGGCATAGGATCAATGACCTCGTCTCCAAGTTCTGTGGAGCGTATGAAGCGGCTACTAGGGAAAAAACAAGTGGCCAGAATGAAAACGACGTTGTGAAGCTAGATCATCAGATATTTTACAACAACTACCAGAAGAGATTTACACTAGAACACGCTTGGAAGGAGCTAAGGCACGACCAGAAGAAATGATCTACTTATGTCTCTTGTTCTTGTTAATTAAAATGTTTTGTCTGATGTTCTTGTTCTTCTTTTGGCTCTTGTTAATTAAAATGTTCTATCTCATACTCTTGTTCTTATTTATGCAGGTGAGACAGTACACGTTGGGAAACAAGTTTATGAGTCGACGAGACAGAGCTGTTGAGGTCACGAGAGTTATGTTTCTTGGCTTCTTGTTGTCACGAGGGTAGAGGGAGGTCACGGCTTGGATTGTGTAAAGAACTTTAACTTGTTTGTTTTGTATTCTTGCATCACGGGGTGTCTTGTTTGTATTGAGGTCACGGGGTGTCTTGTTTGTATTGAGGTCATGGGATCTCCTGTTTGTTTAGAACTTTTAACTTATAAAATGTTTGTGCTGAGAGCGTAAAGAAATCACCATTCTCTCTTACCATTCTCTATCTCTATAGTCTCATGTTCTTCTCTTCATTCTCTTTGTAAAATAAAAACTGATCATACTCACAATTCTCTACGTTCTCATTCTCTCGGTTCTCTTTGTTCTCTCTTCCTTCTCTTTTTCATCTCACGTTCACACACTCACCTTCTTAAATTTCCTAA
>NC_027748.1:31891283-31915738 GCF_000695525.1 Brassica oleracea var. oleracea | reverse complement strand
TATGAGAGCATGTATCATACTCCATAATATGATAGTAGAAAACGAACGGGATGAATGCAGTCAGTTTGATGTCTCGGGATTCCAACAAGGCGAAGGCAGCGGAAGTTCACATGTCGATTTAACATATTCTACAGATATCCCTACAAATATCGCCAATCAGATGGGTGTTCGAACAAGAATTCGTGATAGACAAGCGCATCAACAACTGAAAGGTGATTTGGTTGAACATATATGACATAAATTTGGACGTGATCAACACAACAATTGAACTTGGATGCCGCTTTCAAATTAGTATTGTTTATTTTAGTAATCTTTGTTTTAATGTTTTAATGTTTTTATTTTAAAATCTATGTTTAAAATGTTATGTTTGACTTTGTTTTATTTAATAAATAAAATTAATCTTTGTTTGAAATTTTATGTTTAAAAAAAATTTAATATTTTTTTATTTGTTAAGAACCTTAATTAAGAAACCACCAATAAACCACTATAATTAAATGTTTCCTAATAAAATCCCTTATATTAAATTTAATAGTTAAAAAATTATTAAACTCCACTTAAGAGACACTTAAGGGTCTCACTAATGAACATGCTCTTATCACTAAGCTGCTCCAACTCTGAATAAGCAGAATTCATTGTGTACCACCCAACACTTGTCTATGTAATGCCAACAAGGTGCTGCAGCCTCAACGATGAGCATCAAAACTCTCCAGATTCAAATATGACTCAATGAGATATCAATTTGATCATTTTAATTATTTCAAATATTTTCTAATAATTTTGTGGTCAACATGTAACTCTTTGAATTTTGGAAAAATCAATAAAACTATCAAAAACGCAACACTAGTTTTGAACATTGGATGTGACTTAAGGTATCTATAATTTGATTGGAAGGAAAAAAATGGCCTTTTATTTTGCAAATTATATTTTAATTTACTTACCTTTTTGTTTTCCAAAGGATTGACATATCCATGTATTTCTATTTAAGTGGAAAAGAGCATCCAAGTAATGTGAATCTACTGGAAAATCTCTTAATACATAATAATATTAATATCTAATTTATTAAGTGTAGATAAGATACTAATCGAACAAGATTTTTTTGGCATTTTGATGTGTAAATACAAAATTGCATTACTTATTAGTATTAGATATCGTTTTAATTCGCGCGAGTGTGAATAAAGTAAATCGGTAACAAAAAGTTAAACTTGACCAAAACTTGGTCCGTTACAGTAAAAAAAAAAAAGAAAAAAGAAAGGAACCACATCAAGGGTATAATTGTCAATTATCCTACTTTGATTCGATCCACTTCAGGTTGAAGACTAACCACATCTCCAAAGAGAGAGAGAGAGAGAGAGAGAGAGTTAAAAACAAATCCATCCAAGAGCAAACGGAGGAGGAGAGAGATTGAGAAGCCTTCAGATCTGCCTGTAAAAACCGTTTTGTGTTACTTCTCAATCACACAAAAGCTTTATAACTTTCGATGATTTTTCATCATGAATTTCGCTTGACTGGGGTTGGTGTTTGTTTGTCTTTGTGCAGGGCGAATTAGGGTTTGAGTAGCATGTCTTCGCCGTTTTATTCTCCGACAAATATGCAGCAAGACATCGGTCAATCTCCTCCTGGGTAATTTTCTCTTCTCCATAATCTCTCTGTTTCGTCTTAATTAATGTGAATCTTGAACTGAATTTTGTCGGAAATTGGGACCAGTCTCCCCCCCCTCTTTGAGACCTAGATTGTAATGTGAAGCTCGAGACATGAGAACCAACAGTTCTTGAGTTTAAAAAGATTAGATTTGAGCAAAAGTTGTGTCTTTAGGGTTGACTATTGTGTGCGTGTCTATGGTCGATTTGACATTTGATTCCTAATAAAGTTTTTTTCACCGTTACAGTATATTTGAACTGCATGTCGTTTTGTTTGTTTTGAGGTTTAAATGTCTAAATGTAGCTATTGTTTGATGTGAGTTAATGTGTTTGTGCTAATTTTTACATGCAGGTTTGATAATGAACCAGTTCCAGTGAGTACCTACCAAGACACCGAACCTGTACCGCTCTCAACTTATCACGAAAACGAACCTAACCAACCCCAAGCCACTCAGCAAGAGCTGGACGACTTCTGGGAAAACGGTTTCAACAGGGAAGAGGCCATTCAAGAGCCAGAGCCCAAGGAAAACGGAAAGAGGATCGTAGACAACAGCTCTTTCGCTCCCGGGGAAACCGATCTCAACCAACTCCCACCGATCCCGCCTGTTTCAACCGGTCAAGGTCCTCCCTACGCCCCTGTTGACTGGCCAAGCCCTGGTGATGTTTGGACTTGGAGAGTCGGGAGGAGAGTGACTGCTCTTGGGTTTCATCAAGACAGGTTCTTGATTCTCCCTCAGAGGCTTCAGCAGAGGAATGTCCCAAAGTCTTTCGCGAGCAAACCGGCTCTTGCCCGTTATATCCAAATGAGTTTCCCTGAGATGGATGCTGATGCCTTCTTTGCTTCGTTTAGCTGGAAGATCCCTGCTCTCTTCCAGCCTGCTGACAAAGGTAAAGACATTGATAACTCTGGTGTTCTTAGTTTGAGCTAAGCTGGTTTCTTTTCTTTTGTTAGTTGATGCTGCATCTCTCTTTGAGGAGACACCGAAGGAAGTAAAGACCGAAGGAGCTGCTCCAAATGATAAAGAAGGAAACTCCAGATACAGCCAGAGGAAGAGGAACCCTATGCCCACGTTTGAAGCCGCTGTAGAGAAACCTAAAGCCACCAAGAGGAAGAAAGGCGCAAAAACTCCTGGCACCACTGGACCTCAATCCTCGACCAAACCGAAACCATCTCGACAATCTTCGAGACGCTCTTCTAACCAACAGAGCGGTGGTGCTGTGGAGTTGAACCTCCAGAACGAGGAGGAGGAAGGTGGACCTGCTGCTGCTACTGCACCAAACACTAGTGGCAGGAGAAAGAAACGCAGAGTTAATGTTGAGGAGGAAGACGTCTCGATCCCTCACATCTACGTCTCTCCAATGAACGGTGTCCTTGCTGTCTCTCACGAGCCTATCGATGTTGACCCGATAGAGTTCGACAGCTACCTCAACTCTCTTGAAAACCTTCTTCACCAAGGTCCAGAAGATGCTGGAACAGAGTCCTCTGTTCTTGTAAGGGCAAGCTCTCCAATGAGAGAGTACGAATGGGCTGAAGCTCGTATGAAGATCTCGTCGCTTCTAGAGAAAGACTTCCCTACTCTGTTCACTTCCAAGGACGCTGCGGAGATAGCAGCCTTAGCAACTAAGCTGAGGAAAGATCCAAACCTCTCCGCTGAGGAGATAGTGAGGCTGAAGCTCATGGAAGAGATTCCAACGTTCAGCGAAGTGTTTCAGGAGAACAAAGCTGTGATCGAAGAAGCAGACAGGTTCTTCTCTGCTTTAGAGCTCAACAAAGCTAAAGTAGCTTCGCTTAAGTACGAGTACAGCGATCTGAAGCACAAGCTAGGGAGTATCCAGATAGAAGTTGACGAGAACTCTGAGGCAATCCGCCAGATTGATGAGCAAATCGCTCAGCTTCAAGCGAGGAGGGGTGAGCTGAAGAAGTACATTGGGAGCAAGGAGAAGGAGAAGGTTGATCTGAGCTACGGACAGAAGATGGTGGCGAACTCGATTCCTAAAGTGGTGCAGGAAGTTCAAGCAGCTAACTCGAAGAAGCCTGAGTGGGAATGCAAGAAGGAGAATGCTCTGAAGCGTGAAGAAGAGATCCTCTCTAAGTTCAATCCACTCAAAGGCTTCTTCCTCTAAAAGAAATCAAAATCTGGCAGTCTTACCTTTTAGCCAGTCTCGTTGTATTATTATTAAGTAGCGGCTTTTTTATCTTTTTGTGGGGATTTATGTTGCAGACTTCTTGAAACCTTTTCCTAGGCTTTTGGGGTTTTATGCTTATGTATGCTTTATGTTGGATGTACTTTGGAAACTGTCAGTTGTAAGCGAGCTCTTTTGATGGAGACTGGTTCTTCATGACTCTGCTTAATAATGTGGCTAGTCTGCATAACACCAAGTCTTGTTCAAGTTTTGGTTAGTTGATGTATTGATGTTGTGCATTCATGTTTTAGCTTTGATTGTATGTATGTATATACATAATGTGCCAAGATCTTTATCCATACATGGTGAATGACACAAAACGTTTAACATTTATCTCACAATTGGTTATCTTCCTCGCTATTCGTTTTCCAAAGTGTAAAATATTGAACTTCTTCTTTAGCTTGGAGGTTACGTTGTGGGAGTATAACAGAACAATGATGAAGCATTTCTTTGAAAAGCTAAATTGTTGGCAGTTGACTAAAAGTATTGTCTGAAGAAAGACGAGGTTGATCTTAAGCTACTGTCCCTGAACCTGTATGAAACAAAACGAGGACTTGTCTTCTCTTACACGTTTCTTGATCAAGAAACTCACAAAGATTCAAATGAAAACGTTCATAGATATAATTACATAAGCTGTCTTAATCCAAAGCAGAGACATGGCTCGATTTTACAAAACAAGAACTAGCCTCCCACTTCCCACACCTTGTCCAAAACCATCATCACCCCCCTCTGAAACCGTCTTAGGAACCGTAACAACCAAAGCCCCATCAACACAAGCCACGGTAACAAGCTCAGGCCTCGTCGTCTCCGGAAGCCTAAAACGCCAGACATCAAGCTCCAACTCATCCAACGACAAACCCAAAGACAACCCATTTGTCCTAACGACGATCTTGGTAATACCCGGATGGATCTCCACCATATACGCCGTCATCTCCCCTCCGCCGCCGCGAAGACCGTCCGTCTCCGCCACGAATCTGAAGCAATCGGGTTTCTCTTCCACGGAGACGTCTGCTTCGGACCTTAGCGGAAGCTCGAGAACGCGGTTGAAGATGTGAGGTAAGCGACGGAGATTCTTTCCGGGTTCTCGGGTCGGGTTATGGTGATGATGGTGGTGGATCAATGTGTTGTTGTTAAGAATTGGATGGACTCTCATGGCTTTTCGGGTCGGGTTTCTAGATAAGAAGCGATTGGATCAAAGTCAGAATGAGATTACAGATCGATTCCAAAACCATAAAAGAACAAAAAGATTGCGTCTTCCTCTTCTTCTTTTCTTTATCAATGGCTGCAAAGGCGGCGATCAGAAAAAAAGAAAAGAAAAAGTGAGATAAGGGAGTTCCTTCCTTTTACCTGAATACCCCTGTTTTAGTTTTATACCAGACTACGTCATTTTCTACTACCTTCTGACTTGAACCTTACAGAGTTACAGTGGATACATTTCAACAGTAAAAACTCATTACCTTTGAAGCTTTGACAGTTAATACGGGTGAAAATTTGATTCATCCTCGATAATCAAGTAGTAAGACTGTAAGCCTTATGTTATTAGTATTTTACTGAACAAAGAAGATTAAACGTTATACCACATTCTCTGTTATAGAAAATAGAAGTTTAGAAAGTAAAACACCACTCTCCAATATGTAGCTTGTTAATTTACAAACATAACTTCCGATTAAATAGCCCTTGAATATACTCAATGTTTTACGATAAAATTATTAAATAATCATTTATTAAAATCATATTTCTTTTCATATTATTGTATTATTTTTAAATATGTAAGTATGAAATAAAAAATTCAAAAATCAAACGACTATCATATAAATAAAAATGTTGTAACTCCAAAATAGAGTAATGGCTAGAGTTATTTTTTTTTCATGGAGTAATCTCAAAATGGAGTGGAATTAGAATATATTTTATTTTAAAATGATGTTTGGAATAGAAAATGATGTCGGATTGGATATGGCCTCATGACCACACAATAATATTCTAAAATGATGTTTGGAATAGAAAATGATGTCGGATTGGATATGGTCTCATGACCACACAATAACAAAATGCTGATCTTGAGCCTAAGAAGATTAACATAGGGTCTGAAACATTAAATGGAATTTTTCACAAGGAAAGATGTTTTTACATTACATCTGTGTCTTGAACATCGCCTACTGCACTGCTGCATTAGTTTATTGTGCTCTCTACTATTATTACATGTTTAAAAGTAACGATTAAAGTAAAAGATATATATGACTATGCATCATGTAGACGCATAATACATAATACACATATATTGACTGATGGATACAGATACCAACTCTGCCCGGAGCAAACAAGTAAAGCAATTAAACAAAATTTATATCTAAACATAATTATTTTCTTAACACTACAATTTCTTATTTATTTGAGTCATTATCATGACATCTTTTTAATATCAGTAAGCATATTTAATTGTCAGTTTCTTCCGACATCATCTCCAAAGACCTGCATTCGCTGCTACAGAAGGCTCTATCTCCCCTGCAAAATTAAGTCACCACAAATTTGTTAATTACCTTTGTAAAATTCAAATACAAAAATATTATGTAATATTATGAAAGAAGTGTAAAAAAATATGAGTTTTACCTGTACATGAAAATGTCATCACGAGGTCCAAGATTCTTCTTACAGTTACAGCAGCTACTGAGAAAGCTGTCGGGTGGTATACAATCCGAATCGTTAACCGGGTCGGAGCTTCGAAAGAAAACGACGCCGGGCTGTCTCTCAACGATACAGTTATCGAATATATGGATCGTTTTCGGGTTAGGCCCGTGACACGTCACGCACGTGTAGTCCTCCGATAGTTCCATCTCGCTGATCGAGAAGTAGCCCGTGAAGATTCGGGTCGACCCGATACCCGCTTTCTTCGTCTCTTCCGGCGGAGGAGAAACCGGAGAATTTTTCGTTTTGGTCCCGAAATCCGACGAGGATCGTGGAGAATCCGGGACCCGGATCCTGAGTTGTGACCCGAATAGTACTGTTCCGGATCTTGGTCGGGAGAATAATTCGGGTACCGGGTTTTCATCTTGGACAATGGCGAGTCCGATTCTTGTGGGTTCGAGCTTGAGCCGGGTCTCGGGTTCGTGGGTTTTCGGGTTATCGGATACAAAAGGGTTTTTCAAAGCAGAGAAAGGTTTGGCGTCGAGGATTGAGGTTGGGCTCGCGACGGCGTCGTTTTCAGTGAAGCTTTTGAAGCTGGTGAAAGCTGTGAAGAGGCGTGGAAATGTTTTGGGCGTAGGTTTACTCTGTTTCTGGTTCGTATCCGCCATTAATGCTTGCTTGCTTCTCGATCTCTTTTTTAGCATAATTCACTGCTCAAAAAAATCAAAGCTTTGAACTGAATTGTCTTCGTAGTTTGCAAAGAGAGAATATTTTCATGAAAACTAACCTCAACGATCAGAAAAGTTTCAGACTTTGTGGAGCGTTCCAGAGAAAATAAAGGTGATGCAGTTCTGTTGCCTCCATGATGCTGAGAAAATATTGAAGTGTACAGTGAAGAGAAAAGTAGAGTACAAGAGAAAACAAAATGAAAGTAACTGAAAAGATGAGAGCTTTGTTATTTGAAGGAAAACAAAAAAAAAAAGTATTTTTCACTCCCGACTTTCTCGCATGTAAACGTAAAACGTTCAGCTAGAGTTTGGAGGAAGAAGAAGCAAACAAAAACAGGAAAATATAATAAATAAATAAAAAGAGAGAAAATGATCCGTTTGCTTTTGCTTTTTTTTTAATGTTTGTGACTTTAGTGGGTTATAGTTTCGATGACCTGAGGGAAAAGAAGAGAACAAAACAGCCCCACTGATTCTCTCCCCGTATCTAAAAACCCTCAAAACTTGCCATGAAATTGCATACCAGAAACAGAGCACTGAAGACACACACACACACACCACTTACTAACGCCTGTATGAGTTATATATATACTCTTTATGCATCTATTAGTATTTATTTTGTATAGCTAAGTCTGTGTAGCATGTATAATGTATATATAAGTTAAGTATAGAGAGCGAGAGGTACAATGGAAATCAGTGGGTTAGGAAATTAAGATGAAAACCACTCAAAGCTTTTAACTTCATGCAGTTTCCCAAATTCTCACCATTAATTTTATTAATTTATTACATTATTATTATTATTTTGTCTGCCATTATTTATGAATTTATTTTCTGCTTTTTGGTGTGCCAAGGTACCACTCACGTCGTTTTCTACTGGCCCTTTCGTCTTTCGTTATTTTCCTTTGGATTTTTTTCTTTTAGTTTTCTTTTCATAATCTTTTCTGCTTATTGGTGGAAAAGAGAACTTTATCAATTAAATAAAAAAGAAGAAGTTGGCAATTCTCACTTCATTACTTGCATATTTCTTTTTTTTTTTTTTTTTTTAAATAATACTTTATATATATATATATATATTAAATCAACCCAAAGAGGGACTACCGGAACAAGACCTCCGGTTAGCCGATGGAGAAACAGAGATCCCAAAAATAGATTAAGTTTATCACTAAATATAAGGAAAAGTAAACGCAAAAATCCAGCGGGAGGGAAAGAATCTCGACTCAAAGGATCGTTACCAGTCACTCGTCATCGCCAGAGTTTTTTTTTTTTTTTTTTTTTTTTAAATAATACTTTATATATATATATATATATTAAATCAACCCAAAGAGGGACTACCGGAACAAGACCTCCGGTTAGCCGATGGAGAAACAGAGATCCCAAAAATAGATTAAGTTTATCACTAAATATAAGGAAAAGTAAACGCAAAAATCCAGCGGGAGGGAAAGAATCTCGACTCAAAGGATCGTTACCAGTCACTCGTCATCGCCAGAGATACGCGGCCAACGACGCCGACTTAAATAAATCAAGCCGACCACTGCATCTTCGCGTCCTTCTCAAAAGAGGCGCCGGCACACAATTTCGAGAATCACCAGAACTTCTTACTTGCATATTTCATTTACTTGTTTAATAAAAAACATGCTTGTAAGTTGTAACCTAGCATCATTTGTCCAAAAAAAAAACTATCATCACCGTCGTTTTCGGGTAAGCCGGCGGCAAGTTGATCCGATCCCCTTCGGAATTGTTTTTTCTTTTATATATAAAATATAAAAAACAGGTTTGAGCACACTATAACCAGATAGGTGTTACCTCCTTCCTATTGATCATGGTCCGAGTATCATATTGATGTATTGCCATTTTGTCTGGAAATTTTCTTTCTTAGATTAAGTTCATAGATGAATGAATATAGAGGCAAAGCACTTCTTACTTGACAGGGTGATTGTGGTCGGGTGGTAAGGAGGCGGGGTTGGTACGCTAACACGTTTCAGGTACGACCCACCTGCTGCACAAAATTAAGTCACAACTATTCTTGTCACCTAACATGGATATGAGCCTATGCTTTAGGATCCATTTGAATGCCCAGAGAGATGATATGTCTGTTGGATGCACCTCTTTTGGAGATTAGTCTGGACTTGGGATACCTCTAGGTTAATAAAAAAAATACTTCTTACTTATTGGTGATTAGGTAATTGTTCTAAACAAAATCCAACATAGTAAAAGGTGGAAAGAACAAAAATTTAAGAATATGATTTTCAGAAACAAAATATCTTATTCTATTCCATTTTCCTTTAAAATAAGGGATGAAAAGTGAATGGATTTTGGATATTAAAAAAATTTAAATCATACCTGAAACATCTCCTTAATTTCCAATAAAATGAAAAAGAAACATAAATTATACAAAACTGTTAATTTTTGCCGGTTTCTCGGTGTGAATTCTTCCCTGATTTTTGTATCCATTTCCAGATTTAATCCAAGCCATATTCATCGCTAGATCAAATTAAGGTATATATATATGTTAGGTTAAACGCTTTCCCATAAATTCTTACAAAACAATGAATTCATATTCGTTTTCAAGGCCTTTTGATTTTGAGATGGTTTCAAACAATTTAACTAGCTACATACTATTTTGAATTAAAACTGCATATATTTTGTTATTATTAAACCTAAAGAATCACATAATGAATAGAAATGGATATATGGTTTTGTTTCACCGCTACATTACGATGTGTTTAGGTAATTTTCCATTGGTACAGAACATTAGTTGTATAACTTAAGAATATGTACGGGGTTTTAGTAAAATCAAACAAAATCGAAACCAGGAAAGGAGTAACTATATCAATGAAACAAGCAAGTGGTTTTCTCAACGGGAGACAAATCGAGATGATGTTTCATTACCCAGAATTGTTAACTTCCATCTTGTAAATCAACATCTTTGATGCAAATTTTCCTTTCGTGTAATGATTTTTGGTACCTTTTAGGTGATGAATATGATGGTGATATTGTTAGCATGGGAGTGTGGGTGGACTTGGTCACTCAGCATCGGAATGGAATGATAAACGATAATACGTACGAATATATTTCACAATCTTAAGTGATCTCTTTTGCTTTCCTAGCTGGCTAGTCTCTTTGCAAGGTGGACATTGTACACACTGATAAATAATTTTTATAGTTTTATCACACGCTATGACACGGAAACGTTTTGACATTATTCCTTTGTCGAACTTTACATGAAGTTCATGGACATATTAGTATATCAATTTCAAGAAACATACATTTTTTAATCACAGATCCTTACGTGATTATGATTTCATGATTGGTAAAAATATTAAGAGAGAATGTAGTTAGTTTTTTTAAAAACCATGTCAGAAGTGTCTACACTCTACAATATCAATATTTCTGTTAATTAGAAACATTGCCGCATATGCCTATCAAAAACAGGGACAAGAAATCATAAATGGATTTAAGCATTGTTTTTGTTTTTGCAAAACATGATAATCATCAATTTGACTTTATTAGTGTAAATTCACAATAGAGAAGTGAGAACTAACATCATGAGTCGTGTCATGACTTGTGAACACAATCCATCATATATATCATCGTGACCGTCCGTGAGATCAGAATCTAATCTTTCTGTTGTTGTCAGGAAGGGTCCACTCTTTTAAGAATTATAGATAGGTCCCAGCAAATAGCCATCTGAAAGCACCAAGAGGTTCTTCCACGTGGACTAAACAGGGACCACATAAGCTAACATCAGCATTCACTGCTTCTCTGTCGCATCATCTATCTTTTACGCAGAAAGTAAAACTAAATTTTAATAAGAGAGGAGTGAAATCATAATATTTGTGGAAGATGAGCGAGCACACAAGGCGAATACATTTGGCCTCGTTCATTAACTCTCTCAAAATACTATTTCAGCCGAGAAGTGGTTTTGTTGGGTTCCTTGGCCAGGATTTATTGAAATCGTGTTTATCATTTTCTCTTTGAAAAATGCGTTTGTAACAAAATTAAGTTGTGATGTATGTGTGTGTGTCCATCAACAATTTAATATCGATGTGATGATGGCTCACGTACTTCAATATCGGTGTTTAGAATTGACAAGCACAAATCATGAAGAGTGCCTTGGTTCAAACTTGAAGTAGCTTGAGAGTCAAGCAATCACTTCCTAATGAGAAAAAAAAAAAAGAAAGTTAGTTTTAGATAACCGTTATCTATATGTTTTCTAATGAGTTTAGGATATTTAAGAGATATATATAGGGTGTCATTGTGTGGCATAATGTGTGTGTGAGAGCTTTAGTTTTGAGATATTTTCTAAAGCATTGTGTGAGATTAATAAAGAGTTTGAATTTGAGTTAAAGATTTTGATTCAATAATTGGTATCAGAGCTTCTATTGGATCAAAAGATACTTGTTGAAGCCATGGGAGATATCGTGCAATCAACAAGCATTACGAACTACAAGAGCAGGGGCTCTACGACCATACAGTGTCCATTGCTTAACGACACCAACTACACAGTGTGGACAATGCGAATGAAGGCAGCATTGAAGGTTCATAAGGCCTGGGAGGCCATAGATCCAGGAGAAGAGGATGGTGAAAAGAATGATCTAGCAAAGGCGTTGCTGTTCCAATCTATACCAGAGACTTTGATACTACAAGTAGGGAATCTCGACACCGCAAAAGCGATATGGGAGGCCGTAAAGATGCGACATATGGGAGCAGACCGTGTGAGAGAAGCACGTTTACAAATCCTAACAGCTGATTTCAACCGGTTAAAGATGAAAGAAAGCGAGACAATTGATGGTTTTGTTGGAAGAATCTCTGAACTTTCATCAAAATCGGCGGCATTAGGAGAAGACATTGATGAGCCAAAGATAGTAAAGAAATTCCTCCATAGTCTACCAAGAAAGAAGTATATACACATTATAGCTGCTTTAGACCAGGTCCTCGACCTTAATAAAACAAGTTTTGAGGATATCGTGGGTAGGTTAAAGGCATATGAAGAAAGGATTACCGAATAAGAAGAAGAGAAACAAGAAGATCAAAATCAGAGCAAGCTTATGTATGCTAACGCAGACTCACAGACGCAAGAGAAGTATGATCCAACGAGAGGAAGAAGCAGAGGAGGTCGCTTTCAATATCGAGGTAGAGGCCGCGGGAGATTTGGATATCAAGGGAATGGATGATATCAAGGGAACGGAGGCTATTATCGTCAACAAGAGAGAGATTTATCGAGGGTGGTATGTTTCAGGTGTGATAAAATAGGGCATTTTGCGCAAAATTGCCCTGATCGGTTGCTTAAGCTTCAAGAAGTACAAGAAAGTGAAAAAGAAACTACACATGAAGCAGACGAGTTAATGGTCAATGAGGCCGTGTTTCTAAACGAAAGGAATGTCCTACCAAAGCAATTTTTTACTACAGCAGGAGACAATCTGTGGTACTTAGACAATGGCGCCAGCAACCACATGACAGGGAACCTCAAATACTTCTCTAAAATCGATGATAGCATAACCGGAAAGGTGAGATTCGGCGATGATTCTCGAATAGATATAAAAGGAAAAGGCTCAATTCTTTTCCATACATCAAGAGGTGAAAAGAAAATACTCTCCGACGTCTACTACATTCCTGACCTCAGAAGTAACATCATAAGTCTCGGCCAAGCTACGGAATCGGGATATGAGATAAGGATGAAAGAAGATCACCTGTTTCTCTATGACCGTGATAAGAATCTTCTGGTGAAAGCAAAGCGCTCACCGAACCGTTTATATAAAGTGGTTATGGAGGTAGAAACCACAAAGTGTCTACAACTACTTCACAAAGAGACATCAAAGTGGCACTCTCGCTTGGGACATGTAGGCCTAAGCAATTTGAAGATCATGGTTGATAAGAGACTAGTGATAGGTATGCCACGTTTTACTATCGAGAAGGAAACTTGTGAAGCTTGCTTGCGTGGGAAGCAAATACGAAACCCTTTTCCAAAAGAAAGCTCATACCGTGCAACTAAAGTCTTAGAGTTAGTACACGGAGACTTGTGTGGTCCTATATCACCACCTACAGCCGGTGGCAACAGGTATGTGTTTGTCTTGATTGAGGATTATTCAAGATATATGTGGACCATTCTAATGAAACAGAAGAGTGAAGCGTTCGCAAAGTTTAAGAAATTTAAGGCTCTGACTGAGCAAGAAGCGGGATGTAAGATCACAACATTGCGTACAGACAGAGGAGGAGAATTTACTTCATCAGAGTTCAATCTGTATTGCGAGGTTTCGGGAATCAAACGGCACCTAACGGCACCATATTCGCTGCAGCAGAACGGAGTTGTCGAAAGAAGAAACAGAACGCTGATGGAGATGACACGAAGCATACTAAAGCACATGGACGTTCCAAACTACATGTGGGGAGAAGCAGTGAGACACGCAACCTATCTCATCAATAGGATAGTGACGAGGACTTTGGTAAGACAAACTCCATACGAATGTTTCAGAGGAAAGAAACCAAACATAGAGCACATAAGGGTGTTCGGGTGCGTTGGCTATGTGAAGGTTGATTCACCGCACTTGAGAAAGCTTGACGATCGATCTCGCGCTCTGGTTCATCTTGGAATAGAACGCGGAACACAAGCTTATCGGTTGGTTAATCCAACGACTAAAAGGATTGTGGTTAGTAGAGATGTAGTGTTTGATGAAACACACAAGGGAAAGTGGCTAGAAGCAGAGAAAGGTAGCAATGATAAGTCTGATATGATAGACTTTGGCTTAAAAGATATCTGTGATCAAGAGACTTCAGGTGATAAAGAAGATGGTGATGTGAAGACTGAAGTGTCGGATACGGTTCTCGCCGATGGAAGCAATGATCAAGAAGAAGCTCCATTCGAGCTGAGACGATCTTCACGAGTGACCAAGACACCTAGCTATCTCGACGATTATGAACTGTTAGTAGAAGAAGATGAGATGTATGAGACGTTATATGAGATTGAGTATGAGCATCTCTTAATGTTGGTAAACGAAGAACCGTGGAATTACGAAGAGGCAAAAGAGCTTAAGGTCTGGAGAAACGCTTGCGAAGATGAGATTAAATCAATAATAAAAAACGAAACTTGGATGTTAGTTGATCTTCCTCACAACTGCAAAGCGGTTGGGCTAAAATGGATCTTCAAAGTTAAGCGAAACTCTGATGGAAGCATAAACAAATACAAAGCGAGACTTGTTGCCAAAGGTTACATACAGAAACATGGGATAGACTTTGATGAAGTCTTCGCTCCAGTTGCTCGGATCGAGACCGTGCGTCTAATCATTGGCATAGCGGCTACACGAGGATGGGAGCTGCATTATCTAGACGTCAAGACGGCCTTTCTCTATGGAGATCTTAAAGAAGAAGTCTATGTATCACAACCTGAGGGATTCATAGTAAAAGGAAAGGAGGCCAAGGTTTATAGATTAAAAAAGGCGCTTTACGGTATGAAACAAGCCCTGAGGGCTTGGAATGAGAAGCTCAACGACACACTACACGAGCTAAACTTCAAGCGATGTCTCAAGGAACCATCATTATATCGAAAGGAAGAACAAGGATGCCTCTTGATCGTAGCGGTTTACGTAGATGATTTGCTCGTGACAGGCTCAAGCATAGAGATGATAGTCAACTTTAAGAAAGGTATGGCGGCAAAGTTTGATATGTCTGACCTTGGTAAACTAAGCTATTACCTAGGGATAAAAGTTATGCAAAGAGAAGGGTGCATCGAGTTGAGTCAAGAGAAGTATGCAGCAAGGATCATCGAAAAAGCCGGATTGAAGGAGTGTAATACAGTACACATACCTATGGATGCAGGCTTAAAGCTATGCTAGGTAGAAGATGAAGTAAGCGTTGATGAGATGGACTATCGAAGAAACATTGGATGTTTACGTTATCTAATACACACAAGGCCTGATCTCGCGTGTAGTGTCGGAGTACTAAGCAGGTACATGCATAGCCCAAAGGAGTCCCATAAGGCCGCGTTGAAACAAGTGTTACGTTATCTGAAAGGAACGCTATCATATGGACTCAAGTTCGATGCAGTAACACAAGAAGGCTTGATCGGATACAGTGATAGCAGTTACAACGTTGATCCGGACGACGGCAAGAGCACCACATGACATATATTCTATCTGGGAGGGAATCCAATCACATGGTGCTCTCAAAAGCAAGAAATAGTTGCCTTGTCCTCGTGTGAAGCAGAGTTTATGGCTGCAACAGAAGCATCTAAACAGGCGATATGGTTAAAGGATCTTCTCGGTGAAGTGTTTGGACAGTCGAGTGAAAGGGTGGTGATGCGTATCGATAACAAATCAGCAATAGCGTTGTCCAAGAATCCAGTGTTCCATGGACGAAGTAAACACATTCACACACGATTCCACTTCATACGAGAATGTGTCGAAAAAGGCTTAGTAAAGATTGAACATGTTGCCGGAGTAAAATAAAAGGCGGATATACTCACCAAAGCACTGGAAAGAATCAAGTTTAAAGAGATGAGAGAGTTGATTGGAGTCCAAGATGTGTCAAGAGGAGATTTCAAGTTTGAGGGGGAGAATGTTGGTTCAAACTTGAAGTAGCTTGAGAGTCAAGCAATCACTTCCTAATGAGATAAAGAAAAGGAAGTTAGATTTAGATAAACGTTATCTATATGTTTCCTAATGAGTTTAGGATATTTAAGAGATATATATAGGGTGTCATTGTGTGGTATAATGTGTGTGTGAGAGCTTTAGTTTTGAAATATTTTCTAAAGCATTGTGTGAGATTAATAAAGAGTTTGAGTCTGAGTTAAAGAGTTTGATTCAATAGAGTGACTAGCTGTTTTTTTTCAATTTCAGATATTGCAGGGATGTTAAGTACCAACTATTGTTATGAAACTGAGAAAGTCATAAAAAAGATTTAAATAAAAACCAACTGGCGACCAATCTATAAAGACTTGTTCCATTTCCAATTAAAACCTTGAATCATATAATCCCTACATGATGCTAATAATATGCATAGCACAGATCTTATATAATTTTACACAACTTGATGTTGTTTTAGAACAAAAAAGTTGGGTATGTAACCCAAACGAAAACGATTTTTCCATTTGTACAATAAAGAATCTAATATTTCATCTGTTCTCAAAATATTTTTTTAAGAGTATTCACATATATTAAAAATATAATAAATGTTTAGAATTAAATTTATTATATACTTTCTAATAGCTGTCAACCATTGATATTTAATCATCAAATGTTTACAATTAATATTTTAAAGTATACAAAATACTTTTACAAGAAAAAATGTAAAAAAAAAATATTTTTGGGAACGGAGAAATATATCTTTAAAACTAGGGAACATTGTATAAGACTACTCCAACTAAATTATGTTAAAACTTTAAACACCCAAACTTGTTTACTACTCAGTTTAATACCTCAATTAATTATTTTGTTCATTTTAATGCAATTTTTTAAAAAAAAATTGTTAATTTTAGTACTCAAACTATTTTTTAATCAAGATATTGGTAGTTTCAAACAAAATTTAAAAAAAATCTTCCAAATTAAAAAAAATAAGAAATTATAATTTAATTTTAAATTTTAGGATTAAACTAAATTTTGGATGAAAATTGAAAAGTATAAAAAATAATTCTGAATGAAAAATAAATAAATAAGTATTAAGTTTTTTTTTTTTAAAAAAAATTGATATTGAAAACAAATCTAAAACTAAAAATTGAAGCTTATCCACAATTTAGTTTCTTTTATTCCTAAACCTTAAAATAAAATTAGAAGTTTTTAAGATTTGTTTTTGAAGCTGAGAGATTTTTTAAAATTTCATTTGAAATTTATCAATATTTTGAATAAAATAAAAATAATTTCAATACTAAATTAGCAAAATTTATATATTAAAATGAACAAAATAATTAGTTGGGGTATTAACAGGGTAACAAAAAAGTTTGAATATTAAAAATCTTGACAACATTTAGTTGGAGTATTTTCTTTATGGAATATCCCCCATAAAATTATAACTAGTTTTCATTTCTCACTTTCTCATTAAGTAAGTTTTAATAAAACAAGATAAGTATATATATACAACAATATGAACATCTCATAAAATATAAAACTTCCACCAGCTGATCACTTAGTACAAACCTCAAGTCAGAGATACTAGCAAACGAATATGTCGAAAACAATTCGAGTTTATGCAAAGTTTTTTGTTTTGTTTGATCAACAAGTTTATGCAAAGTTTAAAGATGATGCATTAGATAGTAGATGGAAAATGTTCTGATAATATGTATATACGAAAGTGGTTGAATATGAAGTTGACACATTTAAGATTTGATAAGACAAGAAATGTAGTAAAACATTTATCATTTTGACGACACTATGCATGGCTTCTGTTCAAGTCGCATGCGTGATCTCTGATACTTCTCAAAGACTTTTCACACACTCTTTTTCCGTATTCTTCCTAAATATTTATTTACATATCGACTGACTACGATGACGTCTTGTTTTAATCCATAACACCCATCTATAATATAAGCCAAACACTTTCTATTCTGTAATAGATGCCAACATAAAACTTCAAATATTTAACTGAATATGTTATTTGGTGGATTATGGACAAGACGTAAAGATTATATATCTTCGTATATTAGTTTCTTCAGTACATTGAACTAAAGAGAAGAGTCACCATAGATCATAATTCATATGGCACGACTTAAAACAACTTATGACATGATAAGGACATAGAGACAGACGGGACCATCACTCGTTGCCGTAAACATCTTTTTCTTTGCAAACTTAAAATATCATTTCAACTAAAACAAGATCTTATGATCAAGTTACTTCCCATTATTTCCCTTTAATTATTATATTACTTATCATACTGAACAAAACTATACAAAAACATATCTCTAACCACTCCTCTGCAAAAACCATACTTTTTAAGCAAACCCTCTTTTTCAAACCCAACTTTCTCCAAAACCTTCTGAGATGCTCTATTCTCCACTTCCACCACCGCCGGAAAAACCTCGAAAGATTGGTCCACTGCCATCCTTACCGCTGCAGTGGCTATCCCCCGCGGCCCCGCCCCCAAAACTCTTTGGAGACTGCGTATCCGAGGTTAGCCCGGCAACTACCATCTCCGGAATCAGGCCTGATGGAGACGCAACCGATTGA
Source organism: Brassica oleracea var. oleracea (assembly GCF_000695525.1). Taxonomy (NCBI): domain Eukaryota; kingdom Viridiplantae; phylum Streptophyta; class Magnoliopsida; order Brassicales; family Brassicaceae; genus Brassica; species Brassica oleracea. The sequence goes on along the minus strand of NC_027748.1, from coordinate 31,897,417 downwards.
ACGACCGTCGTCAAGCAAAGAGATGGAACGACGCCATGGGTGTGGTATAGCCTTTTGGACGATGTGTTGTTGGGCTTCTTCTATAACGGAGTCCCTACGGTGGTAACGTGTGACGTCATCGTCACCGGGCCCATTTAAGAACGTCTTCGGCGTCTGAGTGATTAAACGACCGAAGGAATATTTTCGGTGATTCCATGGTTATATGGTTATGTAACTTGTATTGTCAGTTAATAACGGTTTAATTTGTTTTTTTTTAAATCTAATTATACGACGAAATAAATAAACAAGAGATGATTCTAATAGGCCATAAATGCCCATTAATTATTTGGGCCTATTTTCTCGTATCCACGTTCAAACTTATTATAAGATCTCTAAAACATTTTCAAGAGATTATTTTACTTTTTAATAATTTTGGTATATTTACTCTAATGATACTCTATTTAGAATAATACAGAGTAATAAACAAAAATAAATAAACTATCTAATCTTCTAATCTATTAAAACAAAAGTACAAATAAAAAATACCCCTAAAACTTACAAATTATTTACAATCCAATGCCATTGAAGTATTAAATAATCATAACTTTAAGTAATCTATGTATATTCCTATTTTATTAAATCATTTCTTAAATCTTTTTTACTCTCTTTAAAAAATTCGGTGACATTAATTTAGGAAAACCAGTTTACCATTACTTCCATACAAAAATACGTTCCAAAAATATAACAATTAGATGCCTATTATTTACAGAAGTATTAATGAATATATTTTTTTAAAAAAAAGTTATTTTTTATTGTTACATTTTATACTAATAATATAGTGATATACATAACTCAAGTATTTTTATTTTCACATTCAGATACCTTTGAAACATAACATAATTAAAACAAAGAAATAGTTGATTTACATAAGCAAACCCGCACTTACGAAAATTCATAATTTTATGTATATTTTTTATATAAATAATAGTCCAATGATCAAATATGATGAATGATGAAGAATATAAAATATCAACACAAAATTTAAATAATAAATATAACAATTTTATTATACTTTAAAATTTTGATCCATACAAAAAATAAAAAATACATTTGTGTCGACGCGTGATTCATATTCTAATAGTTTGAAAACCGAAATAACATTGACTCAATATAAAATATAAAAAATTGTTTAAAAATGCCATATTAAATAATTATTTCATACAGTAAAATTTTAAAATATAGGCTACTGTTTCTACAGTATAAATATTTATTTAAAAAGGTAAAAACGAATATCTGCACGGATGTACGGATCAAACTCTAGTTTTATTTATAGAGCAAACTTATTTCTTAATTTATAGTAAAATGAAGAACAGAGTTCTTTCATTCAACTATATTTTAAAGCGAGAAACAGAATATGGTTGGGTTGGAGATGCTATGATTCATACGAAAATTGAAACAAATTCTTCTTTCATTTGGGATACTTTTTAATTTTCCATCCACTATCTCTGGCTCTTGAGTTTTGAACCCAAAACATTCGGATTACTATTTGGAGAGTTAATGTTCTGTTTTTCAAATTTGTATTTTGGAAAATAATGCTTATTATTAAAGGTAAAGAGATCGAACACGCTACCCTTAAAGTAGGGATTCATAGAGGATAAAATACATTACACATCTCAACGAAATGTGAATAAATAGGGATTAACAAAAAAAATGCAATCTGAGTGTGGCATAAAAGCTTCATCGGTTTCAGGATAAACATGGATGAGAAGAAATCAGTATTTCAAGAAGATTGCGATGTAGGAAGCCACGGAAAGGAAGGTAAGAAGACGATATGAGATCTTGATAGAGCTTCCGTGTGACGATGATCCATCTCCTTCTCCTACTGGCACAGTTTTCGATCCATTTCCTGGTCCTATTCCCAAAATGAGTGCATTAGATAACATAGTATATACGGAGATCGGTGTGTCTTCATTGCATGTTTTTTTAATTTCATTTACCTGAAGAGTTTGGTGAATCTGTAGGAGAGTCAGTAGTAGAACCACCACCTAAAAAATGTTATAATACTTCATAAAATTCACAAGTTTTGGGGGGCTTTGGAACAATCTTGATTTTCTTGAAATTCTCTTACCGTTGTTACAGCGACTGACAGGAGGAGTTTGAACATTACAAGCCCTAGGCAAAGCAAGAGCCTGCGTTTGGTTAACGTTGATCCCAAGCTGAGAGCCTCCACCGTTGAGGGCTTGACACAAACAGTCAGGAGAAGACCTGACTACATTACCTAGCTGACTACAGCATTGCTGAGAAGGAGAGGTAGTGTTTCCTGTTATGTAGTTGAGACAGGGAGACATGCTGATCAACGCCGTTGTGCAACTGGACTGAGCAGAGACTCTTGTAGAAGACATCACAGCCATAAAAACTGTAAGCAACACTAGAACTCTTCCCATTTTCATGTTTCCTCGTGTTTGGAGAGAATCTAATCCTTTTGGAGTTTTGTTTTGTTTTATTTTGTTTTGTTGTGTTTGTTTGATTTGATTTATGGAGTCTTTGGGGGATTAAATGAAGGATATAAATAAGTTTTGAAATTTGATCAAAGAAAAAAAAATAATAAATAAGTTTTGAAGGAGTTAAAAATGATAAAAGGTGGCTTTAATATGGGCAAATCTCCAAAATAGCACATTTCTAAGTTTATATCACAAAAATAGCACTCAAAAACTAAAATGACCAAAATAGCACATTTCTAAGTTTATCCTTTGAAAATTTTAATTTTTTTATTTTTCAAAATTTGAAATTTTATCCCCAAAACCTCATTTCTCAATTCTAAACCCTAAACCCTAAACGCTAAACCCTAAACCCTAAACGCTAAACCCTAAACCTTAAACCCTAAACCCTAAATCCTAAACCCTAAACTCTAAACCCTAAACCCTAAACGCTAAACCCTAAATTCTAAACCCTAAATCCTAAACCCTAAATCTTAAACTCCACCCTTTAACTCTAAACCCTAAGTCTGTGACTTTTGATAAAACATTAAGTGCTATTTTTGTGACTTTTGACCTTGAGTGCTAGTTTGAGAACAAAAACTTGATTTAGTGTTATTTTGTCTTTTTCTCTTTTAATATTGGTGACCAACTTTTCCCCCTACTTTTCTAACAGTTTATTTTGCTCTGTTCGGACACGAAGTGTGTTGTGTTGTGAACAGAATTCATTCAGTTTGTTTTGGGATCGGTCGACGGTGGTCTTTGGCTGGGTTGTTGAACTACTTCGTGATTGAGGTTTTAAGAGTTCTGCTTATTACAATAAACAATATAGAGGTTTTTTCAGATTGACCCATTTGTTTGACTTGACTAACACGTGTCGATAAATCTCAGTTGGGACTTAGGATCATTTTGTCATAACTCAACAAGAAATTCATGTGCACAAGTTAAAATGGAATCTCTTGATTAGTTACAAAAACAGAACCAACCATGGATGAGTGGTTCATCTAACACAAACACCAATTAGATAATTAGATAGCTATCTACCACAATTCTCTATGCACGTGTATGCATCTCATTGGCAAGTCACTACCACAAACGACCCTATTAAACGAAAAAAGAACACAATTAGTTATAGTAGTTGACCTATACACACTTGCCTCGTTCCCTCCACTTTTGTCTACCTATAAAACCACAATTGCTTACTACTTCATAACAACACTCCTTCAAACACAAGAACAACAAACAAGCTTTAATTGATCTACAATGTCCAAGATCTCAGGACTAACGATTGTGTTAGTGGCCTTAATCGCAGTGCTAGTTTCTCCAGTTCGTAGCCAGCAACCGCCGCTTAGCCAATGTACTCCGTCTATGATGACGACCGTAGGTCCTTGTATGAGCATTTTAACCAACAGCAGTACTAATGGAACTTCACCTTCGTCTGATTGTTGTAACTCATTGAGGTCTTTAACTACCGGAGGAATGGGATGTCTCTGTCTTATTGTCACCGGAAGCGTTCCTTTTAATATTCCGATTAACCGTACAACCGCCGTCTCTCTTCCACGTGCTTGTAACATGCCTAGAGTCCCTCTTCAATGCAAAGGCATATACAATCATTCATCTCTATAACATTACATTTTCATGTACCTGATTAAATCAATTTTCTAATATTTTATTTCTGATTTTCTTATATTTTTGGAACAGCCAATATTGCTCCAGCTGCTGCTCCTGGTAGAAACAATTATTTACATCATCATCTCAATTAAATCACATGATTAGTTTTGCATGGAAGATTAACTAATTAGAGTTTTTGTTTGGAACAGGACCTGCTGGTACATTTGGACCGGCGATGTCTCCAGGTCCAGCAACAACTCCACTAGTTCCAGAGCCGACTCCGGAAGCTCAGACACCACAGTCCGATACAACCAAACCTTTTACACCAACCGTGGACGGTGCTGGTCCTACGTCTGACGACGGAGGAAGCACCAGTCGACCTTCTGTCACTCCTTCATCCGCCCACACTCTCTCACCATCTCTTCTCTTCTTCGGTGTCAGCCTCCTAGCTCTCAAATTCTACTGATGTCATTGTTCATTTGCTTCTCTTTGTATTTTTCATGTGATTTGATTTATGCTTTGGGTATATTTGTTTTGAGATATTGTCATTGTTTTGGGTGAGATTCTGAAGAAATACATCATTTGCTTGATCTTCAATGTTGATTTTTGAACTAAATAAAGAAGTCAAAAACAGTCTCCCAACAAAAGCAAATGTCACCACACAGCATAAATCAAACTAACTCAGACAGCAGCAGTTGTGACGTCCTGAAGGGACTGACGCCAAGCGTAGTCACGAGCTCCGTCTTTGTCAACAATCTTGATAACAAAGTTTGGAGGCGCAACGACCAGTCTTGATCGGATCTCAAGTATGCATTTGTCGACCAGTTCGATGGCTTCTTCAACAGACATGTCGCTGCGATAATGCCTGTCCATGGTGGAGAGGGATAAGTAGGAGCCGTAACCGAAAGCTCCCTTGTCAACTTTGTGAAGGGTTGCAATGTAGTCGATGTAGTAAAGGGATGCGCCACTCTCATTGTCGTAGCCAGCCATCAGGATATTCACGGAATACGGATTCTGATCAAAGACAGCAAACCCAAAACAAAAACAAGGACATATCTTAAAAAATTTGGCCATCAATGATAAGCGTCGAAAAAAATCATAAACATAACAGAAACAAGAAAATCCACAGAAAAAGCCATGGCCCATGGGCGTCTCCTGTGACAAGAGGACAAAGACGGCAGAAGCGTTTCTAGCCTTCTACAACAGTCTAAAACAAAGCTTAGTAGACATGAGAAACCTTCAATCCGAGTTCTCATCTTTTCCACAAATAAAAAAAGATGCATCAATAATATCAGACTATAACAATTTAAGGAAACTTGAGAACTCTTCTAGTGTTCAAATCAATTCGCTTTACCATGCTCTATATGACATTTTTAAGAACATTAACTTAACTAGACAATTCAAATATGATACCATGCTTTAAGGAGGCAAACCTTAACTGAAGGCCTAACAGAGGCAAAGCTTAACTAGACAATTCAAACTCACACACAACTCCTACAGTCACAACAACCAATAATAATCAACATAGAAAAATGAAATGGGTACCCACAAACTCAAGAAGAAATTAGTTATCAGCAAGAGGAAACAATTCCTCCGCAACAATAAAGCACACTAATAAGAGCAGAGAGAGAGAGAGAGAGAGAGAGAGGAGACCTTTCTCAAAGCAGTGGCGAGCTCGCCGCGAGTGAAGTTGGCGGCGGCGGCGGTGGTCAAAGGGATGCCGTTGCGGAACTTGTACAAGGACACGTTCTTCTGAAAATCGGGAAACTACCGGTCGCCTGGCTCGCCGCTGGCAGCAATGAGCTTGTGAGAGTCGAGAAGCATGATCTTGTCCTCGTTGTTTTTGTGGAGGAGGATGCTGTGCACCGCCGATGTATCCGCCGCTACGATCGCGAATCCCTTCCCCACTAGACCCAACACACACTCCATCTTCTTCCTTCTACACTTCCTTGTCCTTCAAACGGATCCTGGTTGGTTGATAGTTGAGTGAGCATGCCTAACCGAACCGATCGTTCTTATTTTCGGTTATCTTCGGTTATGGGTTCTAAACCAATCCCCAAGTTCCCCCCC